>NC_056736.1:407327809-407420309 GCF_019279795.1 Protopterus annectens
AGATGACAAGGTTATTCATTATATTGATGACATTCTGATGCAGTCAGAGACTGTGAAAGAGCACATATTGCAGCTGTGAAAAGTTCTGAGACAATTGCAAGAGGTAGGGTTCAATGTAAACCAAAACAAAGTACAGTTTTTGTCACAAGAAGTAAAATTTCTGTGAACCATTATCAGACCCGACAGTGAGGACTCCTTGTCAGGAAAAGGTGAGGGGCATTCTGAAATTGCCAAAGCCTTTGACAATTTCAGATTTGCATAAATTCATGGGAATAATGAACTACAATAGGGAATTCACAGAGTACTATGCAAAAGTTGCAGGTTCCTCTCTATAAAATATTGGCAGATCAAAAAAGGAGTTGACTGTACAGAGGAGTCGTACTGAGGAAGAGGCATTTAAATGTTAAAGCAGAAGTTGGCACAGGCAATGGAGCTGATAGCTCCCACCAGTAAATTACCTTTTGTTTTGCAAGCAGCAACAGGGAAGTACATAGTCTCAGTGGTGTTGTTACAGTCTTGGTCACAAGAGGCATCTCAGGGAATGGACACTAAGTTAAGACCAGTTACTTTTTTGTAGCAGGAGAATGACTCCTGTAGAAAAAGGATATCATCCTTGCATTAAACAGCTTTTGGCTATTTACTGGGGAATAAGACAGAGTATTTGACAATGTTCTTGGAGGTTGTAGTTCAAACTCCACATTTGACAATTAAGACTTTGCTAAATGGCAGTGAGATAAACCAAATCACTGAAGGGGTTAGTCAAACTGCATTTTCAAAATGGATAACTACTTTCAGTACAGAGAATGTACAAGTACAGATGGGACAAGGAATACTTATCCAATTTTATTGGATATGAAAGGAAAGTGCATGACTGCATGACAGATTTGCAGAAACCAGGTAAGTCACCATTAACGGCAGATTATGACTGCCACATTCCTGAAGTGTATGTGGATGGTGGACATGTTTGGAAGGATGGGAAGTACTACACTGGGTTTGCAATAGTGACATTGCAAAAGGGAGAGAGGTTGTTACCAGGATACATGCCAGCACAAAGGGCTGAGCTAGGGGCTGTAAAATATGATCTGAAGTAGTTTACTTCATTTGTTCTTCAACTTGTGGGATACCGGATCCATATAGGATCCAAGCCGGCAGTCTCACTATTATCTGCTCTGAGCTCCAGGCTCCTCCACTTACCCATAATACACCTCCACTACCTTCCAACCCCCAGATCTCGTTTACCACGGCTTGCTGAAACATCGTGATTGTCTGAGTTCCGAGTAGTAAGTGGGTTTTTGAAAGCTTTTAGAAAGCCTTTTTTCTCTAAATTTTAGTATAGTGGTAAGTATAGGTTCCCCTTCTCCTCCTCTCGCTTAGTGCATTGTGAAATTAAACTTTGTGGTTGTTTAGCTTAGTTGGTTAGTGTACTTGCTTCCCCTCTCCCCTCAGTGTGTTCTGTGTGCGAGTGTGGTGAGTGTTTTAAGTGGGAAAACTAATTCTTTTTTTTTTCTTTTCTATTTGTTTTCCCTCTCTTGTCTGAATGGCTGATAAGCCTGTATTTAAAAGGTGCACTGAGAGTGGCCATAAGTTGGCCCCAGCAGATGGCCACACTTTTTGTGTAATGTGCTTGGGCGTTGCCCATCTAAGTACCGACTTCTCTATATGCACAGATTTTAACCTGCTCACAATCAAGGACAGGAAGGCTAAGTTGGCCCTGAAAGGCCTTCTTCCCACTTCTGAGGCGGTTGCCTCGTCCTTGGCTTCGGTCACAGCGGCTGCTGTGGCCGCCTCCCCTTCCTCTCTTACCCTTGCTTCTCGTGCCTCCCAGGCTGGGACTCAACCTCCTGTTTCAAAGCGTGTGGAAGTGGAGCGGAAAAGGGGCAGAGAGAAGGAGAGAGAGTCAAAATCCAGGCCTGAGAAACGTAAGAGGTCCTCGGACCTCCCTTCACCTGCTAAGAGTCAGAATAGGATCCATGACTCCCCATCAGCTCCGATCTCCGAGATTTTTCCTGGAGCCGGAGGAGACATTGTCCATCAAGGGCCTCGGTTTCTCGACCTGCAAGGTCAGAGTCCATGGCCTCGTCAAGGTCCACGCTGTCCTTATTGGAAGTCGACATGGATAAAATGATGAGGTTCATTCGTACTCAGATCCAGATGGGGGTCTTGCCAGCCCCCTCTCCCTCAGGAGGGGGGAGCTCGCTTCCCATTTTTACACCGATGTCTCCTTCTCTGATCGTCCACCGAGTTCGGAGTACTCTGATCCAAGTATGGCTTTAGCCAGGGGGTCGGCACCGATGGTACCTGCTTCCTCAACGCCAACAGCTGCTTAGAGTGTTTTGGATCCAACCAGCTCGGATCCAAGCCGCTCTCGGAGCCGAAGCTTGAGTGTCGGATCCCAGGGAGTGGAACTTTTTTCATCGGCTCCGGCTTTGTCCGGCCAAGTTCCCTTCCTCGGAGCTCTATCCACTTCGGGCCCGGCTCTGATTCTGTCGTTGGATGCGGGGGGACTGGCTTCCTTATTGGTTCCCCAGGAGGTTCGTTCTCCCTTGGAGTTCAATGTGGTAGAAAGGTTTCTCTCCACTGGATCGAGACCCCTTACTATTCCCTCGGACTCCACCCCAAACCCCTTGGCTCTTTCTATGAATCCCATCATTTTACCAGAGAAACAGCCCATGCTCGAGGAGCCCCAGACGGTTCCCCCTGAGGAACAAGTGGCTTGCGAGTTCCCCCCAGAGAACCCCACCGGAGATGTGCCTCGCAAGCATATGTGTAAGAGGAGTCACTTGCACTACCCCGAGTCCCTCACCGAGGATACGGATTTAGATGATGGGGAAGGTTCCCCTAGGTCACCTCCCGAGGATGTCTCCTTTGGAGACATCATGGAAATCCTTCTCCAGCGGGGAGGTTGGTCCACCCCCAAACCTTTTTCTGATGAGTCTGTATTCCTGGAGCCTTTCGGCATGGCCCCATCTACTTCTTGGGTGTCGCCTCCAACAGATCCTTTGGTGGGCCGGGTCACCTTGTGGGCCTGGAAGGAACCGGACACTGTGGAACCAATCCCCAAAAGGCCTGACAAGATCTCGAGTCCACCTTCAGATAGGCCAGCGTGGAACAAGGGCTCCCCCATAGATGCTATGGTGGTAGCAGCAGCCACAAAGAAGGAACTAGCCCAAGAAAGTTCCTCACGTCATCCTCCTGACCGAGAGTTGCAGATGATGGACCTCTTAGGGAAGCGGGTTTACGCTTCAGCTACCCTTTCTGTTAGGGTGCTGAACTACCTGGCCCACGTCACGAGACTCCAGTGTGACCTGGTCAAGGAGCTTGTGAAGTCTCCCCCTAAGTCCATGTTGCAGGAGGACAAGGACTCGTTCTCCACGAGGATGGCCACTTTGAAAGCAGTCTCCAACACGTCCATGCGACTCCTTTCACATGCAACTGAAGAACCGGCTAGGGCAGCTGGGTCTTGCATATCCATGAGGCGTAATGCCTGGCTCAGACTGTGTCAGTTTTCGGAACCTTTCAAGGCGTCCTTTGCCAATGCCCCTTATGACTGCTCTACTCTCTTTGGTAAGATCGTCAAAGGGACTTTAGTCCAGAGTGAGAAGGACAGGAAGACGCGGTCTGCCATCGGAATCCACTTCTCGAACCCTCAAAAGGTCCTTTTCCTGGAATCAGAGAGGGCAAAAGATGGTGTGGTTCTGGAAGTCACAGTATTTCTGGGACACTCTGGGATCTTCTTCTTCCCCCAGAGGCAGAGGGGACAGAATGGACACTGGCCCAGAGGCAGAGGGGGTCCGAGGAAGTTTGGGTCTCGAACCTTTCTCGGTAGGCCCCGACAGCAACCCTGAGGAGTGGCCCAACTGCTCTACTCTGGAGGCAGTCTGGGGATGATTGTCCTTGCACCTGGTGGCATGGGAGTCCCAGATCATATCCAGAGGATACTCTATCCCCTTTGTGGTTTCTCCCAAACACCTCCTGGATATACCACCCATGCAAAGGGAGACAGCAGTACAGGAAATTTTCAAGGTGCAAGGAAAACAAGCCATCAAAACCGTCCCCCCAGATCAGTCCAGATCGGGCTTATATTCCAGGTTCTTTTTGGTGCCAAAGAAAATGAGGGACTCCAGGCCCATTCTGGACCTATCTACCCTGAACCTGTCAGTTGCCAAAGAAAAATTTCAGATGGTCACACTACAGTCCATCATGCCGTACCTGCAAGGGAGCGACTGGATGTGCTCGTTAGACCTCCAGGATGCTTACATAAAGATACACAGAAGCTCCAGGAGGTTCCTTTGCTTCCGGGTAGGAGTCAGTCAGTACCAGTTTCGAGCCCTACACTTTAGTCTCACCACAGCCCAAAGGGTGTTCACCAAAGTGATGGCGGTGGTAGTGGCTCACCTGAGGCTTCAGGGGATTCAGGTCTATCCATACCTGGACGATTGGTTCCTCACTGCTCCCACCAGGTGTCTACTTTCTCAAACCAGGGATTATTTCTTAAACCTTGCCCTGTATTTGGGGATCACAATCAACGCATCCAAATCACTTCTAAATCCTGTCCAGGTGATAGACTACATTGGGGCAGGGATAGATACATTACAGTGCAAAATCTTCGTGACCTTGGAGAGAGTACAAAATCTGAGGATGCATATGTCTCTGATCTACCATTCTCATTTTCCATTGGCAGAATCTGTGCTGAGGGCCTTAGGTTCAGTGGCAACGACCATAACACTTTTCCCGTGAGCCCGGTTACATATGAGAATTCTACAGTGAACACTAGCTGTGTACAATGGTCCCCATTGGAACTTCCATTTCCGTATCCAATACAACTCAGTCGAGTCTGTCGGTCGTCCCTTCTCTGGTCATTTTGGAGGGATAACCCTTTGTTCCAGCCCCTGCCCAAGCCACAGTGACCACGGATGCCTCCCAACTCTGGTGGGGTGGCATTGCTCGGGCAGGACAGTCCATGGCAGGCCTGTGGTCCCCTGTAGAGACCAGCTTGCACATAAACCTTCTAGAGATGAAGGCGGTCCTTTTAGCGATGCAGGCCCTTCATGCCTTTCTTCCTCTGGGAACCATTGCAATTCAGTCAGACAACATGTCAGTGGTCTGGTATATCAAAAAACAAGGATGGAGCAGATCTTATTCCCTTTGTTGCAAGCCCATGAGAGTGTGGGAATGGGCGATCTCCACTGGACATTTTCTCATCGCAACGCACATTCTGGGAAGGTCTAACATTCTAGCGGACAGGTTAAGTCAGACTATTCTGATGTCTTACGAGTGGTCTCTGAATCTTTCAGTAGTGAAGCAGATCTTCCTGGAGTGGGGTCAGCCTTGGTGCGATCTCTTCGCATCTCCTTCTAATGCGAAGTGCAGCAAGTTTTTGCTCTGACCCCCCTGCTGGGGGAGTCCTCCAGAGATGCTGTAGTCCATGCTTGGCCTTCCCAGTCTTCTGTATGCTTACCCTCCAGTACCTCTTAATTCGAGGTTTCTACAGAAAGCTTGTCAGCTGGGGAGCAAAGTGTTCCTCATTGCCCTATTTTGGCCTCACTAGGTATGGTTTCCCTTCCTTTGGTCTCACCTTCTGGCTCCGCCCTGGATTTTGGATCCCATTCAGGATCTGATTTCACACCCATTGGGGGTTCCTCATCCGAACCTGGACAGTTTGAAGCTCACAGCTTGGCTGCTCCAGTTCCCATGATCGCTAGGACTCCTGGATTATCCTCTTCAGTTAGGTCTATTCTGGTGGCTGCTCATAAGTCTTCAACCAGGAAGGTTTATTGCAGTAAATGGAAACGAATTTCCTTTTAAGCCTCTCAAAGGAGTTTAGACCCCTTCATGGCTCCTATTTCTGCCATTCTTGATTTCTTAGCTGCTATTTTTCAACAGGGAGCTAGTTCTTCTACTGTCAAGGTTCAATTGGCTGCCATTTCTCATTTTCATATGGGTGAGAATTCTGTCTCACTATCCTCTTCCAGACTGTGTAAAGCCTTTATCAAATGGACTTTTCTGTTACGCCCCCCTGTCAAGGATCCCGTTGCCCCATAGGACCGTACTATGGTTCTTCAAGCTCTGGTCGCTCCGCCTTTTGAACCCACTGCAACCACAGATCTAAAATTCTTATCTTGGAAAACAGCATTTCTGGTGGTTATTACCTCTGCTAAAAAGGTTTCAGAACTGCAGGCATTATCCGTCAAAGTTCCTTATATGATTTTCCACAAAGATAAGGTTTCCCTTCGGACCAATCTATCCTTTCTTCCCAAGGTGGCATCACCAGTTAATATCAATCAAACCATCAATCTACCAGTTTTCTTTCCTAATTTGGCTAACAAAATGGAATACAAACTCCATTTGCTGGACGTTCATAGACTGTTACGATTTTATTTACACAGGACCAAAAATTTCCATAGATCCGATCAGCTGTTTGTATCCTTCTAAAACTCTTTTTGGGAAAACCTATCTCCAAGGTCACTATTACTAGGTGGATTTCTTCATGCATCTTTCAGGTCTGTAAGGACAGAGGCATGTCTCCTCCGGGTCAGGTGAAAGCTCATTTCACTAGGTCCATGGCTACTTCTGCGGCCTTTTGGTCTAGAGTCTCTTTGGATGATATTTGTTCTGCAGCTACTTGGTCCTCATCTTACACATTAATTTCTCATTACAAATTGGATTTGACTTCTAGAAGGAGAGCATCTTTTGGTTCTGCGGTGCTCTGGAATGTCCTTCCATGAGGGCCACCCAGGAGTTTAGTAGCTGGGGACTCTTTCCCACAGGTTGAAGACCAAATGAAGTAAACTACTTCAGATAAAGAAGTTATGTACACACTATAACATTCCATCTGAGTAGTTCTACTTCACTTTTCTTCATTCGTCCCTCCCTCCTTCCCCCCCCCGGACCTTGTCATGTGAGCAGCCTGCGGGCTGCAGTTATAGGTCATAATTATTTTTCAGGTTGGGTTATCAGTATAAGGATCAGCAAACTCGATCTGGGGGTTGGAAGGTAGTGGAAGTGTATTATGGGTAAGGGGATGAGCTTGGAGCAGATGCTAGTGAGATTGATGGCTCGGATCCGATACACATCCGATATCACACAGGTTGAAGACAAATGAAGTAGAACTACTCAGATGGAATGTTATGGTGAGTACATAACTTCTTTTTTGCAGCACTTACATACAGTAAATATTTACAGTAACAGTGTTTTATGTAGTAAATTCTCAGAGACTACATGGAGCAGTGACTGGAGTGATTGGTTAAATGGGTTATTTTCAGAATGGTGAAAAACCATTATCACAGTTTTAATTGCTATAGTCATTATTTTGTCGATCATAATAATGTACACCTGTGTTACACTTTGTATTAAAAAAACTGTCAATCCGGTATCTATTTTAACTGTAAGTGCTAAAGAAAATAACATAACCATTGAAGACAAGATTTTTCTGAAAAATTCAAAGTTTGATTTAAATTTTGTTTGAAAATTTTTTGGTTTTCAAAATAAAAAGGGGGAATTGATAGAATTATATAAAGTAAAAACTGCTTTCCCTGATAGTAATAACATGTATTTGATAGAAAAAAATATATATATATATAATTTGGTAGAACTGTTTTTACTTCACCGTAGCAGAGGTTTGTTAATCATAGTAACAGTGTGATAGTTTTAGAATACAGCATCTGCAAGTACAGAAAATAAATATGTAGTAAACAAGTGTGATTAGCTTAGTAGAATGTGCTTGTGTAGAACAAAAAGTATTAACACTTCTGAATGTCATTAACAATAGAGCAGTGGCGGCTGGTGACTTCAAATCAAAGGGGTGCTACAGGAGACAGCTGAATGGGTGAGGCCAATGGGAAGGGGGTGTGGCCAACTAGAAAGGGGCAGAGCTATGCTCAAAACCACAACAACTGGAACTTTAATTAAATATGCTGCCGTGGGTGCCAAACCATCATTACGAGAGTGTAGAAGAAAAAAATAGTACAGTGCATTGGCTACATGACAGCTTACTTAATATCTAGATGGAAACAAAAAGGTTGTGAGGCATGAATAAATGAATTACTTTTTAAATGCATTACTGGAATGCCAGTCAAAATCAAGTATTAAAAAAAAAAACAAGCAGCACTTAACTCAAACCACTTCTCCTTCCACTGCAGTTCTAATTGTAATTTATATTCAGCTTTATAAAAGTACTAAGTAACATGCTGAAAGTAGCAATCTCTGTGATAACCCCCACTTGTAAAAATGTTTCTTATCCAAAAAAGACCTGCTGCCTGACAACAACTATCTACTTGTTTCATAGGAAAACATGATCGAAATGAACAGCAAACAAGAAACAAGCTCAAGATATATTTTTTAAACGATTACTGCACAGGTTATGGACCACACATGATAGATTGGCATTCTGTTTCGTTTACGGGTAAAGCCTGCAAAGATGACTGCAAGTCTCCCAACAAATATAATGAGCTTCTGAAAATATTGTAATCCTGTCCTTTATTACAAATACTGTCATATACATTTCAATGCCTAAGGCTTATACATTATCTAGTTATGTAAATATTCCCTGCATGGCAACAACAAAAAGGCTTTTTCAATGTTGGTAATTCTTTAACAGCAGTATGCTTATTAAAGCTTACTTGCATCTTGCAATCCCAGACAAGCTTACCTGATGGTCATTAAAGTACTGCTACTTAAACACAGAGCAACAGGGCACTGTAACAACATGTATTTTCTGAATAATAAGCATAAATCAACAGTAATATGAAAACCAGAACATTTTGCAAAATCAAGGACAGATGAAAAGCCACTGTCATACTTATGTCTACCTTGGATGGGGGAATACTCTGTACACTTACACTGCATAACTGCTCCTTGCCTTGCTTGGACGCATCGAGAGTCACTACATGGGGGGAGTGGGGTGCAACAAGTATGTCACAATTTGAAATGTCTCTGGCTGATGGTGATGGCTCTGACAAATTTGTCATACCTCTCAACCTTGGAGCAAGAAATCTAGACAAAGCCTTACATAGAAGTGGGACAAATGCCCAAAAATAAGGACAATTTTTAAATATTGCTCTTATAATCTTAGAAAGATAGTAAAATACTAGTAGATCTTGCATTAGCATGAATTTTCTGAAGGGTATGAAACCTGAAACTCAAATGTCTGTCGTTATTTTCTAACCTCAGTCTTTAATGTTTTGCCACTAATTTGCCAGAAAACTGCAATTTTATGAAAAACGGACCAAAAATGTGATGCAAAAATATAAAATTGCCACACAATACAGATGGGAACCTGTCCAAGGGACACTTTTTTAATATTAGTACTGTTAACTTGAACAGCTGACAAAATAAGAGCATCTACATGCATTTCTGAAATAAAAGTAATCTATAACTCTTATCACTACAGTAATTTGTAATTGTAAACCATCCACGTTTTCTTCCAAAATTGCTATTTTTGCGGAGAGATTATTAGGGGGAGAGCGATATTTTGAGCCAGAATTGGGGACAGTTGAGAGGTTTGGATACTCCTAATTCTATAAAGTGATTTATTTGCACGTACCTCTTGATGCAGAAAATCTGGACAAGGCCAAATGTATTGGGGGATCATACAAACAGTACTAAAAATTTCTCTTGTATAACAGGTCTTGCTTTAGCATGCATTTTTCTGAAGATTATGAAGTCTGAAACTCAATGTCTATCATTATTTAGTGACTTCATTCCTAAATGATTTGACAGAAAATCACAACTTTTATGAGGAACAAACCAAAAATAAGAAGCAAAAATCCATTCTGCAAAAAATCTGGACAGTTGAGAGGTATAGTTCAGCCGGGGCTGTCTTTGAGTTTGCCGCCCTTCCCCCTCTCATAAAATCATGGTCGAATGGAGCCCTCCCCCCTGCAGCCATTCCAGTGTTCCATTACTTGGCTATTTCGCCCCATTTACCATAAACACTGTAATGTGCATACTGCTTTACTTCTGTGATGATTTGGATTTAATTTGAACGTTTTATTTTGCATTTTACAGCACAAACACTAATAAATCTGCTAAACAAAGCAATGCAGTTTCACAATGAAAATAGATTTAGCATTAAAACTTCTCTGCCCTTGAAACTCACATTCATTGAAACAGCATTGAAACCCACATTTAAAGAAAATACATTTTGCAAGTGGCAGATAAAGATTAACTTTGGGCTGTTTTCAAATCATAGGCCCCTTGCACATGAAGCTTACATGTGTTCTTTGATGCACTTTCCTGATTGTCTTAAATAATATTCCCTGTATAATACAGTACAGTTGTTAGAGGGTGTTTTAAATTTGTTTTGAACATTTTTCCAATAAACAGTGAAACAAAATGCATGCACCAATAATGACAAAACTGCCCAATGTAGAACATTTCCATCATAAAAGTCTACTCAAACTTCAACAATCCACCAGTATCAGTAAATATGCACAATCTCTGAAGTAAATGTCATCTAAATAATTCCACATTAAATAGATCTGAAACTAATGAAGAGGCTGCTGCTAGCAAACAACTTTATAATATTTCCTTGTTTCATCTACAAATAAAGTGTCTGTTGCCCTTGAGGAATAAATTGCCTATGTTTCATTAAAAAATGATAAGGTAGTAATATTGCAATAGAGAATGGATGCCAAACTGTTAACAGCTTCATAGATACTAGGTATCTTTGCCAAAAAGGACTGCAGCATCCACCCTGTTTACAACACAGTATCAGCAATGCATCTACATATTGTGGTAGTAGAACCCACAGCCTTCTGCATCAAAAGCAAGTACACTACCTGTTGTGCTATTAACATTGCAAGCAGACTCAGCATAAGAAGCACTAAACTTCTCTTCCCCTGCAGCTCTCCGCTCCTTGTAAAATCTGTAAGACACTCAGCTGTATCTCTCAACTTTCCAGCACAAGAAATCTGGAAAAAGCCAAAGTGCATTGGGAGTGGACAAAAGCCCCCAAACCAGGGACATAGTTTAAACATTGCTTGTATAATCTTGGAAAGTTGCTAGAATAAAATGCTGTGTTACTACCAAACATTTCACTGCCAAGTCTTGAAGTCAGGACCCTGTGCAAAACCATCAGAGCAACATACCACTATGCCAAATCAGCTGTTTTGTGAAAGAGAGGAAGACTGAAACTTAAATGGCTACCATTTAGTGAATTCAGTTCTCACCATAGCTGTCAACCTCTTAGCACAAAACACCTGGACAAAGCCAGTAATGGTGGAATACAGCCTCCAAACATATTCAGTGAATTCAGTTCTCACCATAGCTGCCAAACCCTTAGCACAAAACACTTGGACAAAGTCAGTAATGGGGGAATACAGCCCTCAAACATATTCAGTGAATTCAGTTCTCACCTTAGCACAAAAAACATGGACGAAGCCAATAATGGGGAAATACAGTCCCAAAAATAGAGACAGATTTCAAATATTCATCTTATAAACTTAGAAAATTGTTAGAATAAAAGGTTTTGTGTTACTGTGTACTTTCTGAAGAATATGAAGTCTGAAATTCAAATGCCTGTCATTTTTATTTAACATTTGTTAACCAGGAAAGTCTGACTTGGAGCAAAAGCCAATTTTCAGCAGAGGCCCATGGAGAAACACTCCAGACACATGTCTTTGTAACATGGGAGGGCACCAGAGCACCCAGAGGAATCCCACACAAACACAACGAGGGCATGCAGACTCCACACAGAGGGCACCACAGTCACGAATCAAACCAGAGAACCTCTAGATGTGAGGCAACAATGCTACCACTGCATCATCAACTATGTACCGAATTAAAAATCCACAGATTTTTATGAGGAACAGAACAGAACAAAAATATAAGGCAAAAATCTGCAACGTTTTCACAGATGGTGGTGGGTAGGGAATGCAGGCTCTTGCTACCTGCACCCAAGGTACAGGGTTCAAGTCTGAGGCCACCACCATCTGAGTTCTCTCTAGCCACCAGTATATATCAACTGGGGCATTTCACACACACACACACACACCTTCAATAGTACTTGGTGTCCCACAGCAGCCAATAACACCTTCCCCCAGTAACTTCAAGTCCGGTACACACACACTTCGTCTGCTTGCTTCAATATAGTACCTGGTGTCCCTCAAGTCCGTTAACTGTAGCAGCTTTAATAACACTTCCTCCTTCCTCCAGTAGCTTAGGTCCGGTAAACATGCAACAGCTTCAATAACACGTCCTCCTTCCCTTAGTAGCTTAGGTCTAGTAAACACGTCCTCCTTCCCTACAAGAGCAGGCCCCAGTCTGTGGATGTTGCAGTCCGGATCTCTTCCATTCTATGTGGTCATCACCGCATAGAATTCTGGGCATCAGAGTACTGAGATGCCTTCTTCCTACTCCGAACTGCTGTTGCAGCAGTCTGGATCCCCTCTGAGTTCCGTGATTGCCGAGTGCACATATACGGAAATTCGGAAATGTTCCAAGACTTTTTCCATTTGTTTTTGTTTTTTTTTTCGTTTTCCACAGCTGTGGAGGGCTGCAGTCCTATAGCACGAGCCGCCCTGCAATAGAGGCTTGTTGAAATATAAACAGTTGAATTTATTCAGATATCTAAGTGAATGAACCTCTTAAAGAGAAATGGCTAACACAGCAAAAAATCAATAAAAGAAAAGACTGCTGAGTAAAGCACTCCGGAATAACGAAAGGCAAATGCAAAAAGGAAACAAGAGTGCACCAATGGCTAAAAATTCAAAGAACAGCAGCAATTTACCGTTTATCGTTTTATTGTTGAAAACGAGCAAAAACAAAGTAAGCGCTTTCACGTCCTGCGACGCTTCATCAGACTTCAATGAAATTCATAAAAAGCATCACCTTAAATACTTTTACATTGATTGGTATATATTAATTAACATAAATAATTGAGACCAGTTCATAAGTCACAATGTTAACCCAATAAAACCATGCAATGGATATATGCAGAAGCTGAACCACATTCTATAAAAAGCATTTCTCTACAAAAATCATTTTTAAAAACATATACATTGATTTAATAAAATTACATAGTGACATGTATATACACAACTTATTAAAATGCGTGTAATGAAAGTTAATGATTAATGTTTGAGTGGTCGGGCTGCTAAAAGAGGTTTTAGTGTAACCTTGTCGTTTAAGCCATATTTACAAGCCTGTAGCCTAACAATCCACTTATTTTCTATTTCCTCTAATTTATTTTTAAAATTACCTAATCTACAGGTCCTTGCTACTATCTCTAATACCTGAAATCTAAAAGAATGATTAAAACCGTGGTCAAGGACATGTTGAGCTAATGCATTAGTACTATTTTCCTTTTGTATCGCATATATATGCTCCCTAATTCGTTCCCTTAATGTTCTATTGGTTTTGCCTACGTAAAATTTGGAACACGCTTGGCACTGGCCTAAATAAACTACGTCGATAGTTCTACAATCAGCATATCTCTTGAAGGTATACACCTTTCCAGTGTATGGATGTTTAAAGATATCACTTGTTTCTATGTACTTGCATTGGTTGCAAGTACGACAAGGAAATGTGCCTGTCCTCTGTGTGGAAATATGTTGATTCTTATTTTCTTCATAGCATAGCAGTCTATTTAGGGATCTCATATTTTTATATGCTATACTGGGCTTATCACCTACTACCTGTCTGAGTTTATTATCACTTGTTAAAAACCTCCAATTATTATCAATTATTTGTTTGATATGTTTATTTCTGTTGGTAAATGGAATTACCAGTCTACTGTTACTGGTTGTGTTACTTGAGCTGGAGGGACAATAATTGTGTCCATCTCTTCTATTAAAGAACGGTGTCCCTTTACCATTCCTACACATGTTCCCCCTCCTAATAGCTTCCTGTGCCTCTGTTTCCCTATACCCTCTGGACATAAAGTTCTCCTTCAAGTTGAATTGTTCCTGTCTAAAGACTGTTTCTTCTGTTGTTAATCTTGAGATTCTCAGTGTCTGGTTCTCCACTATATTATGATGTATGTGCCGGGGATGCATACTGTTCCTGTGCAATAAATGGTTTTTCCAGCATGATTTTCTAAAAAGTTCAGTCTCGATCCCTTCTCTACCTTTAGTTAGCCTGACATCTAGAAAGTCTATCATTTGTTGTGAATGCTTGCTTTCAAAGGCTAAGAAATTGGTTGTTCCATTAATATACTGAATGAAGTCATGTAGTTGTTCAATGGTTCCACCCCATACAATAAAAACGTCGTCTACAAAACGACTATAATACTTCAAAGTACTCATATATTCGACGTTTCCTAGCACATATGCCCCTTCCCAATATGCCAACACCAAGTTGGCATATGAGTTGGCACAGGGGGTGCCCATGGCCACCCCCTTTTTTTGTAGATAGTAGGTTCTGTCATATGATAGAACATTATTCTCCAGGACAATTTCTAACAGCAGCATCCATTTGATAATCAGATCATTGCTGATGTTGTTCTCAAGTAAATATAATCTTACATACTCAATTCCGATAGAGTTTGGTATGGAGGTAAAAAGTGATTTAACATCCAGTGTTACAAAATAATCTTTCTTAGCAATGGGTTCCCTCTTGTCATAAATGGATAAATTTTCTAAAAAATGCTGTGTGTCTCTTAATATATGTTGTGTGGCTTGAATTACAGGTTTAAACATCTTGTCTAAATATATTGATAGGGGTTCTGTCAGCCATCCCTTACTTGAGACAATAGGTCTCAAAGGGGGATCTATCAATGCCTTGTGTATTTTAGGAAGTCCCCTAAATATGGGAACAAGGGGATTTTCGGTGAGAAAATATTTGTATAGATCAACATCTATGATCCTGCTTAACATTAGATCATATATGTGTCCATGTACATCTCTGATCAATTTGTTTAGCATATATCCATTCAACAGACAATATGTCTGCAATGTCTCAAGTTCTTTGGTGTTAAGTATTCTTTTTATTTCTGTTTCCAGCTCATTGATCTCCGACTTAAGTGTTTTCTCCACTGTTTCATATTGTTCAATTAATATTCTTATATAAGAAAAGCTAGTATCTAAATTTAGCTTTTGCCATTTGGCCAAGAGTTCAGGATGAGCCGTTCCAAATGTAGGCATCTTGAGGATGCGAAGACCCCTTGGGACTAGTTTAAAGCTGAGGCAGGCTTCCATATGGAGTTTCTGCCATTGAACGTTCTTTAATTTCTGCAGTTTAGTTTCAAGCCGCCGTGTAGTCAACACTATATCCATATTACGCTTCATACTTGTGCGTTCATCACCATTGCTAACAAGTTCCTTCGTTGTTAATTTTAATAACGGATTGGTGTTAATCTCCATAAACTCTTGTAGACAAAAGAGTTTGTTTAGCCCCATGATGGATGAACCTTGTGTTTGCAAAGGTTCAGTAGCCATGTCTCAGCAGTATCTTATGGCAAACAAATCAATAAAAGAAAAGACTGCCGAGTAAAGCACTCCGGAATAACGAAAGGCAAATGCAAAAAGGAAACAAGAGTGCACCAATGGCTAAAAATTCAAAGAACAGCAGCAATTTACCGTTTATCGTTTTATTGTTGAAAACGAGCAAAAACAAAGTAAGCGCTTTCACGTCCTGCGACGCTTCATCAGACTTCAATGAAATTCATAAAAAGCATCACCTTAAATACTTTTACATTGATTGGTATATATTAATTAACATAAATAATTGAGACCAGTTCATAAGTCACAATGTTAACCCAATAAAACCATGCAATGGATATATGCAGAAGCTGAACCACATTCTATAAAAAGCATTTCTCTACAAAAATAATTTTTAAAAACATATACATTGATTTAATAAAGTTACATAATAACATGTATATACACAACTTATTAAAATGCGTGTAATGAAAGTTAATGATTAATGTTTGAGTGGTCGGGCTGCTAAAAGAGGTTTTAGTGTAACCTTGTCATTTAAGCCATATTTACAAGCCTGTAGCCTAACAATCCACTTATTTTCTATTTCCTCTAATTTTATTTTTAAAATTACCTAATCTACAGGTCCTTGCTACTATCTCTAATACCTGAAATCTAAAAGAATGATTAAAACCATGGTCAAGGACATGTTGAGCTAATGCATTAGTACTATTTTCCTTTTGTATCGCATATATATGCTCCCTAATTCGTTCCCTTAATGTTCTATTAGTTTTGCCTACGTAAAATTTGGAACACGCTTGGCACTGGCCTAAATAAACTACGTCAATAGTTCTACAATCAGCATATCTCTTAAAGGTATACACCTTTCCAGTGAGACATATTGTCTGTTGAATGGATATATGCTAAATAAACTGATCAGAGATGTACATGGACACATATATGATCTAATGTTAAGTAGGATCATAGACGTTGATCTATACAAATATTTTCTCACCGAAAATCCCCTAGTTCCCATATTTAGGGGACTTCCTAAAATACATAAGGCATTGATGGATCCCCCTCTGAGACCTATTGTCTCAAGTAAGGGATGGCTGACAGAACCCCTATCAATATATTTAGACAAGATGTTTAAACCTGTAATTCAAGCCACACAACATATATTAAGAGACACACAGCATTTTTTAGAAAATCTATCCATCTATGACAAGAGGGAATCCATTGCTAAGAAAGATTTTTTCGTAACACTGGATGTTAAATCACTTTTTACCTCCATACCAAACTCTATCGGAATTGAGTATGTAAGATTATATTTACTGGAGAACAACATCAGCAATGATCTGATCATTAAATGGATGCTGCTATTAGAAATTGTCCTGGAGAATAATGTTCTATCATATGACAGAACCTACTATCTACAAAAAAAGGGGGTGGCCATGGGCACCCCTGTATAACTCCTATGCCAACTTGGTGTTGGCATATTGGGAAGGGACATACGTGCTAGGAAATATGGAATATATGAATACTTTGAAATATTATAGTCGTTTTGTAGACGACGTTTTTATTGTATGGGGTGGAACCATAGAACAACTACATGATTTCATTCATTACATCAATGGAACAACCAATTTCTTAGCCTTTGAAAGCAAGCATTCACAACAAATGATAGACTTCCTAGATGTCAGGTTAACTAAAGGTAGAGAAGGGATCGAGACGGAACTGTTTAGAAAATCATGCTGGAAAAACCATTTATTGCACAGGAATAGTATGCATCCCCGACACATACATCACAATATAGTAGAGAACCAGACGCTGAGAATCTCCAGATTAACAACAGAAGAAACAGCCTTCAGACAGGAACAATTCAACTTGAAGGAGAACTTTGTCCAGAGGGTATAGGGAAACAGAGGTACAGGAAGCTATTAGGAGGGGGAACATGTGTAGGAATGGTAAAGGGACACCGTTCTTTAGTAGAAGAGATGGACACAATTGCTGTCCCTCCAGCTCAAATAACATAGCCAGTAACAGTAGACTGGTAATTCCGTTTACCAACAGAAATAAATACATCAAACAAATAATTGACAATAATTGGAGGTTTTTAACAAGTGATAATAAACTCAGACAGGTAGTAGGTGACAAGCCTAGCATAGCATATAAAAATATGAGATCTTTAAACAGATTGCTATGCTATGAAGAAAATAAGAATCAACATATTTCCACACAGAGGATAGGCACATTTCCTTGCCGTACTTGCAACCAATGCAAGTACATAGAAATAAGTGATATCTTTAAACATCCATACACTGGAAAAGTGTATACCTTTAAGAGATATGCTGATTGTAGAACTATCGACGTAGTTTATTTAGGCCAGTGCCAAGCGTGTTCCAAATTTTTTACGTAGGCAAAACCAATAGAACATTAAGGGAACGAATTAGGGAGCATATATATGCGATACAAAAGGAAAATAGTACTAATGCATTAGCTCAACATGTCCTTGACCATGGTTTTAATCATTCTTTTAGATTTCAGGTATTAGAGATAGTAGCAAGGACCTGTAGATTAGGTAATTTTAAAAATAAATTAGAGGAAATAGAAAATAAGTGGATTGTTAGGCTACAGGCTTGTAAATATGGCTTAAACGACAAGGTTACACTAAAACCTCTTTTAGCAGCCCGACCACTCAAACATTAATCATTAACTTTCATTACACGCATTTTAATAAGTTGTGTATATACATGTTATTATGTAACTTTATTAAATCAATGTATATGTTTTTAAAAATGATTTTTGTAGAGAAATGCTTTTTATAGAATGTGGTTCAGCTTCTGCATATATCCATTGCATGGTTTTATTGGGTTAACATTGTGACTTATGAACTGGTCTCAATTATTTTATGTTAATTAATATATACCAATCAATGTAAAAGTATTTAAGGTGATGCTTTTTATGAATTTCATTGAAGTCTGATGAGGCGTGAAAGCGCTTACTTTGTTTTTGCTCGTTTTCAACAATAAAACGATAAACGGTAAATTGCTGCTGTTCTTTGAATTTTTAGCCATTGGTGCACTCTTGTTTCCTTTTTGCAACACAGCAAAAAAAGTTATCCTGTCAGTTAAAGAACAATGTTAAGTTGTCTATCTCGCCTTCATTCTTGCTGGATGGGTTCGGAGCCGACCCTCGGCTCCGACTCGGCCACTCTAAAAGCTCGAGAGCTAGTTCCACTGGCTCGAGGCTCCCCTATATCCCACAATGCTAGGCGGTAACTCCTCAGATCTTGTTTGCCGCTACAGCGATCGAGGGGCGTTCCTACCGGCTCAGGTTAGTTTTTGAAAAGAAACTAGTTTTTTCTTAGCTTTTTTCCCCTTTTTAAGTAAGTTTAATTCTGTGAGTAGACCCATACCATTACCAGTAATTTTTTTTCCTTTTTCCTAAAACTCACCAAAAAAATTTTCCCTTGGGCCTTAGGCCCAGTCCCTCCTATCCTAGTAGTGAGTGACTGTGTTTATAGGGTTTTATTTGTCTAACTTAATTTAATTTAGTTAAATTAATTTCTAAGTGTAATCTGTGTGTGTGTGTGTTTGTGTGGTTACACTTCTGTCTTAGACATGTTTAAGGACTCAAAGGTCTCAGGCTTTAAGAAGTGTGACTCGTGCTGTCAGAAGATGTCTCTGACAGACGGTCACACTTCTTGTGTGTACTGCCTGGGACCTTTGCACCTGCAGGACTCATGTGCTGTTTGCCATGGCTTCAGCCCTAGAGTCCTGCAGGAGCGCAAAAATAAGCTCATTCTGAGGGGCTTATTGAAGCCTGAGGTCCCCGACTCAGTCTTGAAACCCTCGAAGCCTACCAGACTGTCGGCTCGGTCTCTGAGTCGTCTTCTGGGGCTTCGAAGGCTGTTCGAACATTGGCTCCGGCGGAGCCGATGACTCGAACTCTTGTACCTGCTATTTCGGCTCCGGCGGGCCGAGGCAGACATTGGTGAGTCGGCTCCGATCAGGTTGTCGGAACCGACCACAAGAAAAAGGTCCCATTCACCATCTATCGGCTCCGTTCATTCGGCTCCAGCATCTCCATTGCTGTCTGAACGGTGCCATAGATCTCACTCCTCTAGGTCGTCGAGACTTTCTGATCATGACCTTCAGAGAGTAGTGAGTCGACTTCTTAAGTCCGAGGCACTGACCCAGATGCTTCAAAGCCCGACTCAACAGTCGATGGCTAATCCCATCATTCAAAATATTCCTCCTCCGACTCCTGTGAGTTCGAGCCGGGCGGCTCGGGCGAGACTGTGGCTGCGTCGGAACCAATACCTTTGTCTTCGGTACCGTCGTCTGCTCCGATTTCTTCCTTGGAGGAATCTTGGCGCCGGATTTCCCTCGTCGGCTCCGGGGGGGCGAGTGGCATCGGACCCTTGTCCAACCCCGCTCTCCCTCTCGGTGCTTTGGCGCTGGTGAGTTTGGCTCCGACATCGGCCTCGGAACCATCACTGTCGGTGCTGGGGGAGGTTTTCAGCTTTTCGGAGCGGAGACCTCCGGCCCTGCCTGACAGGGGTGCCTTCGAGGTCATGAGGAGCGTGTTAGAACCAGGTTCAACCCCACAGTCGGCTCCATCTGCCCCTCCCTCCACGGTGCCTCCGGTGATTTCTGCTCACTCTCTCATCCCGGATCGCAGAGCCAGC
Source organism: Protopterus annectens (assembly GCF_019279795.1). Lineage (NCBI taxonomy): Eukaryota > Metazoa > Chordata > Ceratodontiformes > Protopteridae > Protopterus > Protopterus annectens. The sequence goes on from NC_056736.1 coordinate 407,347,856, forward strand.
TCCTCAGGTATCCACAGTGGGGATCTCCTCCTCTTCTGAGGCCTCTCCTGACCCGGTAGGAGAGCCTCCTAGGAAGAGGCAGTGCAAGAGGAAGCACATCGACTCCCCTGAGTCTGTCACCTCTGACACAGATTTAGAGGATTCTGAAGGTTCCCCTCGTTTCCCCCTCTGAAGATGTCTCCTTTGCAGACATCCTTGAGATCTTAAAACAGAGGGGGAGTTGGCCAGCCCTCAACCCTTCAGAGGATGAATTTATGTATCTTGAGGCGTTTGGCTCTCGCCCTTCCACCTCCTGGGTGTCCCCTCCTTTTGACCCCCTTATGCAGGTGGTGGCAAAGAAGGCCTGGACGGCTCCTGACTCTGTGGATCCCACCCCCAGGAGACCTTCAAAGTTTATCACCGCCCCCAAGGACAAGGAGTTTTTGACCAAAGGCGTCTCTGTGGATGCTATGGTGGTGGCTGCAGCCACTAAGAAGGAGCTAGCAGATCCTTCAGTGCCTGTCCATCCTCCTAACAAGGAGTCTAGGACTATGGACAGGTGCGGAAGCGGATGTTCTCGTCAGCGACCTTTTCTATGCGCTCGCTGAACTACCTGTGTCATTTCACTCATCTCCAGAGAGATTTGATCAAGAAAGCGAGTGAAATGTTAAAGGACCCAACAGCTGCGGGTTTTCAGGACAGGATGAACTCTCAGCTGGCTACCCTCAATTCAGTAGTTAACTCCTCCATGCGCCTCCTTTCGTACGTGGCTGATGGAGCGAGTAGAGCGGCAGGTACAGGTGTGGCCTTACGTCGGCATGCCTGGATGCGGCTATGTAATTTTGTGGACCCTTTCAAGGCATCCTTCACTAACTCCCCGTTTGATGGATCATCCCTCTTTGGTCCTCAAGTGAAGGAAACCCTGACTAGGTGCGAGGAAGAGGCAAGACTCTTTCTGCCATTGGAGTCCATTTTTCTACCCTTCTAGGCCTTACCCCAAAGGCCAGAAGGGGAAAGATGTGGTTCATAAACAATCTCAAGGAGCATTGCCTGACGACACAGAGTCGGTTCCCTCTAGAGGCAGAGGGGAACAATAATGGTAGGCCGCCCTAGAGGCAGAGGGGGCCCGCAGAATCAGGGCAGTCGAGAAACCTTTTCCAAAAAGCCCTTTCAGCATCCCGGAGGTGTTGCCCGACTGTCCACCTTTGGAGGCAGTCGGGGGGAGATTATCTCTGTACCCAGAAGCCTGGCAATCCCTAACTCAAGACAAGTGGGTACAGACTATCATTTCCGAAGGCTATACAATCCCGTTCTTTCGCTCCCCAAACCAAGCAAAAAAATCCCTTCCAGACGTTCCACCCAGTCAAAGGGGGCAAGCAGCTTTAGAAATATCAAAGCTGCTTGCAAAAAGAGCCATTCAGCCAGTTCCAGCAGACCAACAAGGATCCGGAATCTACTCCAAATTCTTTTTGGTTCGAAAGAAAACAGGGGACTGGAGACCCATTTTGGATCTCAGCAACTTGAACAAGTCTGTCAAGAAAACAAAATTTCGGATGGTCACGCTGCAGTCCATTCTACCCCTTTTGGGGCGGGACAACTGGATGTGCTCTATAGATCTCCAGGATGCGTACTACCACATCAAAATGAGCAGACACTCCAGGAGTTTTTTCCGCTTCAGGCTGGGAACTAGTCATTTTCAATTCAGGGCCCTGCCCTTTGGTCTCACTACAGCCCCCCGAGTGTTTAAAAAACCCAAATGGCCAAAAAGGGCCCAAGTGGTTTAAAAAACCTTTCTCCCCTCCCCCCCGAGAAACATTTTTTTAAAAAAAGGGGGGATTCCCAAGGGTTGGGGTTTCCCAATAAAAAAAAACCTAAAAAAAACTTTCCTGATTGTCTTAAATAATATTCCCTGTATAATACAGTACAGTTGTTAGAGGGTGTTTTAAATTTGTTTTGAACATTTTTCCAATAAACAGTGAAACAAAATGCATGCACCAATAATGACAAAACTGCCCAATGTAGAACATTTCCATCATAAAAGTTTACTCAAACTTCAACAATCCACCAGTATCAGTAAATATGCACAATCTCTGAAGTAAATGTCATCTAAATAATTCCACATTAAATAGATCTGAAACTAATGAAGAGGCTGCTGCTAGCAAACAACTTTATAATATTTCCTTGTTTCATCTACGAATAAAGTGCCTGTTGCCCTTGAGGAATAAATTGCCTATGTTTCATTAAAAAATGATAAGGTAGTAATATTGCAATAGAGAATGGATGCCAAACTGTTAACAGCTTCATATATACTAAGTATCTTTGCCAAAAAGGACTGCAGCATCCACCCTCTTTACAACACAGTATCAGCAATGCATCTACATATTGTGGTAGTAGAACCCACAGCCTTCTTCATCAAAAGCAAGTACACTACCTGTTGTGCTATTAACATTGCAAGCAGACTCAGCATAAGCAGCACTAAACTTCTCTTCCCCTGCAGCTCTCAGCTCCTTGTAAAATCTGTAAGACACTCAGCTGTATCTCTCAACTTTCCAGCACAAGAAATCTGGAAAAAGCCAAAGTGTATTGGGAGTGGACAAAAGCCCCCAAACCAGGGACATAGTTTAAACATTGCTTGTATAATCTTGGAAAGTTGCTAGAATAAAATGCTGTGTTACTACCAAACATCTCACTGCCAAGTCTTGAAGTCAGGACCCTGTGCAAAACGGTCAGAGCAACATACCACTATGCCAAATCAGCTGTTTTGTGAAAGAGAGGAAGACTGAAACTTAAATGGCTACCATTTAGTGAATTCAGTTCTCACCATAGCTGTCAACCTCTTAGCACAAAACACCTGGACAAAGCCACTAATGGTGGAATACAGCCCCCAAACATATTCAGTGAATTCAGTTCTCACCATAGCTGCCAAACCCTTAGCACAAAACACTTGGACAAAGTCAGTAATGGGGGAATACAGCCCTCAGTTCTCACCTTAGCACAAAAAACATGGACGAAGCCAATAATGGGGGAATACAGTCCCAAAAATAGAGACAGATTTCAAATATTCGTCTTATAAACTTAGAAAATTGTTAGAATAAAAGGTTTTGTGTTACTGTGTACTTTCTGAAGAATATGAAGTCTGAAATTCAAATGCCTGTCATTTTTATTTAACATTTGTTAACCAGGAAAGTCTGACTTGAAGCAAAAGCCAATTTTCAGCAGAGGCCCATGGAGAAACACTCCAGACACATGTCTTTGTAACATGGGAGGGCACCAGAGCACCCAGAGGAATCCCACACAAACACAACGAGGACATGCAGACTCCACACAGAGGGCACCACAGTCACGAATCAAACCAGAGAACCTCTAGATGTGAGGCAACAATGCTACCACTGCATCATCAACTATGTACCGAATTAAAAATCCACAGATTTTTATGAGGAACAGAACAGAACAAAAATATAAGGCAAAAATCTGCAACGTTTTCACAGATGGTGGTGGGTAGGGAATGCAGGCTCTTGCTACCTGCACCCAAGGTACAGGGTTCAAGTCTGAGCCACCACCATCTGAGTTCTCTCTAGCTACCAGTATATATCAACTGGGGCATTTCACACACACACACACACACACACACACACACACACACACACACACACACACACACACACACACACACACACCTTCAATAGTACTTGGTGTCCCACAGCAGCCAATAACACCTTCCCCCAGTAGCTTCAAGTCCGGTACACACACACTTCGTCTGCTTGCTTCAATATAGTACCTGGTGTCCCTCAAGTCCGTTAACTGTAGCAGCTTTAATAACACGTCCTCCTTCCACAAGTAGCTTAGGTCCGGTAAACATGCAACAGCTTCAATAACACGTCCTCCTTCCCTTAGTAGCTTAGGTCTAGTAGACACGTCCTCCTTCCCTACAAGAGCAGGCCCCAGTCTGTGGATGTTGCAGTCCGGATCTCTTCCATTCTATGTGGTCATCACCGCATAGAATTCTGGGCATCAGAGTACCGAGATGCCTTCTTCCTACTCCGAACTGCTGTTACAGCAGTCTGGATCCCCTCTGAGTTCCGCGATTGCCGAGTGCACATATACGGAAATTCGGAAATGTTCCAAGACTTTTTCCATTTGTTTTTGTTTTTTTTTTCGTTTTCCACATTTGGGGGGGGGCTGCAGTCCTATAGCACGAGCCGCCCTGCAATAGAGGCTTGTTGAAATATAAACAGTTGAATTTATACAGATATCTAAGTGAATGAACCTCTTAAAGGGAAATGGCTAACACAGCAAAAAAAGTTATCCTGTCAGTTAAAGAACAATGTTAAGTTGTCTATCTCGCCTTCATTCTTGCTGGATGGGTTCGGAGCCGACCCTCGGCTCCGACTCGGCCACTCTAAAAGCTCGAGAGCTAGTTCCACCGGCTCGAGGCTCCCCTATATCCCACAATGCTAGGCGGTAACTCCTCAGATCTTGTTTGCCGCTACAGCGATCGAGGTGCATTCCTACCGGCTCAGGTTAGTTTTTGAAAAGAAACTAGTTTTTTCTTAGCTTTTTTCCCCTTTTTAAGTTAGTTTTATTCTGTGAGTAGACCCATACCATTCCCAGTAAATTTTTTTCCTTTTTCCTAAAACTCACCAAAAAAATTTTCCCTTGGGCCTTAGGCCCAGTCCCTCCCATCCTAGTAGTGAGTGACTGTGTTTATAGGGTTTTATTTGTCTAACTTAATTTAATTTAGTTAAATTAATTTCTAAGTGTAATCTGTGTGTGTGTGTGTGTTTGTGTGGTTACACTTCTGTCTTAGACATGTCTAAGGACTCAAAGGTCTCAGGCTTTAAGAAGTGTGACTCGTGCTGTCAGAAGATGTCTCTGACAGACGGTCACACTTCTTGTGTGTACTGCCTGGGACCTTTGCACCTGCAGGACTCATGTGCTGTTTGCCATGGCTTCAGCCCTAGAGTCCTGCAGGAGTGCAAAAATAAGCTCATTCTGAGGGGCTTATTGAAGCCTGAGGGTCCCCCGACTCAGTCTTCGGGGAAACCCTCGAAGCCTACCAGACTGTCGGCTCCGGTCTCTGAGTCGTCTTCTGGGGCTTCGAAGGCTGTTCGAACATCGGCTCCGGCCCGGGGCCGTGACTCTCGAACTCTTGTACCTGCTATTTCATCGGCTCCGGCCGTTGCCGAGGCAGACATTGGTGAGTCGGCTCCGATCAGGTTGTCGGAACCGACCACAAGAAAAAGGTCCCGGTCACCATCTATCGGCTCCGTTCATTCGGCTCCAGCATCTCCATTGCTGTCTGAACGGTGCCATAGATCTCACTCCTCTAGGTCGTCGAGACTTTCTGATCATGACCTTCAGAGAGTAGTGAGTCGACTTCTTAAGTCCGAGGCACTGACCCAGATGCTTCAAAGCCCGACTCAACAGTCGATGGCTAATCCCATCATTCAAAATATTCCTCCTCTGACTCCTGTGAGTTCGGAGCCGGGGCGGCTCGGAGCCGAGACTGTGGCTGCGTCGGAACCAATACCTTTGTCTTCGGTACCGTCGTCTGCTCCGATTTCTTCCTTGGAGGAATCTTGGCGCCAGATTTCCCTCGTCGGCTCCGGGGGGGGGGCGAGTGGCATCGGACCCTTGTCCAACCCCGCTCTCCCTCTCGGTGCTTTGACACTGGTGAGTTTGGCTCCGACATCGGCCTCGGAACCATCACTGTCGGTGCTGGGGGAGGTTTTCAGCTTTTCGGAGCGGAGACCTCCGGCCCTGCCTGACAGGGGTGCCTTCGAGGTCATGAGGAGCGTGTTAGAACCAGGTTCAACCCCACAGTTGGCTCCATCTGCCCCTCCCTCCACGGTGCCTCCGGTGATTTCTGCTCACTCTCTCATCCCGGATCGCAGAGCCAGCTCCTCAAGTATCCACAGTGGGGATCTCCTCCTCTTCTGAGGCCTCTCCTGACCCGGTAGGAGAGCCTCCTAGGAAGAGGCAGTGCAAGAGGAAGCACATCGACTCCCCTGAGTCTGTCACCTCTGACACAGATTTAGAGGATTCTGAAGGTTCCCCTCGTTCCCCCTCTGAAGATGTCTCCTTTGCAGACATCCTCGAGATCTTAAAACAGAGGGGGAATTGGCCAGCCCTCAACCCTTCAGAGGATGAATCTGTGTATCTTGAGGCGTTTGGCTCTCGCCCTTCCACCTCCTGGGTGTCCCCTCCTTTTGACCCCCTTATGCAGGTGGTGGCAAAGAAGGCCTGGACGGCTCCTGACTCTGTGGATCCCACCCCCAGGAGACCTTCAAAGTTTATCACCGCCCCCAAGGACAAGGAGTTTTTGACCAAAGGCGTCTCTGTGGATGCTATGGTGGTGGCTGCAGCCACTAAGAAGGAGCTAGCAGATCCTTCAGTGCCTGACCATCCTCCTAACAAGGAGTCTAGGACTATGGACAGGTACGGGAAGCGGATGTTCTCGTCCGCGACCTTTTCTATGCGCTCGCTGAACTACCTGTGTCATTTCACTCGTCTCCAGAGAGATTTGATCAAGAAAGCGAGTGAAATGTTAAAGGACCCAACAGCTGCGGGTTTTCAGGACAGGATGAACTCTCAGCTGGCTACCCTCAATTCAATAGTTAACTCCTCCATGCGCCTCCTTTCGTACGCGGCTGATGGAGCGAGTAGAGCGGCAGGTACAGGTGTGGCCTTATGTCGGCATGCCTGGATGCGGCTATGTAATTTTGCGGACCCTTTCAAGGCATCCTTCACTAACTCCCCGTTTGATGGATCATCCCTCTTTGGTCCTCAAGTGAAGAAAACCCTGACTAGGTGCGAGACGGAAGGCAAGACTCTTTCTGCCATTGGAGTCCGTTTTTCTACCCCTTCTAGGCCTTACCCCAAAGGCCAGAAGGGGGGAAAGATGTGGTTCCGCAAACAATCTCAAGGAGCATTGCCTGACGCACAGAGTCGGTTCTCCTCTAGAGGAAGAGGGGGGAACAATAATGGTAGACGCCCCTAGAGGCAGAGGGGCCCAGAGAATCAGGGCAGTCGAGAATCCTTTTCCGACAAGCCCTTTCAGCATCCCTGAGGTGTTGCCCGACTGTCCACCTTCGGAGGCAGTCGGGGGGAGATTATCTCTGTACCCAGAAGCCTGGCAATCTCTAACTCAAGACAAGTGGGTACAGACTATCATTTCCGAAGGCTATACAATCCCGTTCTTTCGCTCCCCAAACCAAGCAAAAAAATCCCTTCCAGACGTTCCACCCAGTCAAAGGGGGCAAGCAGCTTTAGAAATATCAAAGCTGCTTGCAAAAAGAGCCATTCAGCCAGTTTCAGCAGACCAACAAGGATCCGGAATCTACTCCAAATTCTTTTTGGTTCCAAAGAAAACAGGGGACTGGAGACCCATTTTGGATCTCAGCAACTTGAACAAGTCTGTCAAGAAAACAAAATTTCGGATGGTCACGCTGCAGTCCATTCTACCCCTTTTGGGGCGGGACAACTGGATGTGCTCTACAGATCTCCAGGATGCGTACTACCACATCAAAATGAGCAGACGCTCCAGGAGTTTTCTCCACTTCAGGATGGGAACTAGTCATTTTCAATTCAGGGCCCTGCCCTTTGGTCTCACTACAGCCCCCCGAGTGTTTACCAAATGTATGGCAGTGGTCGCCTCTCATCTGAGACATCAAGGATTCAAGGTGTTTCCATATCTAGATGACTGGCTCCTTACAGCCCCCACCAAGCATCTTCTGCTTCTCGCCAGAGACTATACCCTTCACACGTCAGACATTAGGCATTTCAATAAATTACGAAAAGTCTGTTTTGTCGCCTTGTCGTGTTATTACCTTCATAGGCGCAAATCTAGACACAGTCAGCATGTCAGCCAGACTCACAGAGCAGAGAATAGCGGACATACACAGACAAGTGTCTCTTGTCTTGCAAAGCAGCAAAATCAGAGTCAGACTAGTCCTGAAGGTCTTAGGGTTAATGGCGGCTGCTATCCCCCTTCTTCCTTTAGCCAGGTTCCATATAAGGATTTTACAATGGATGCTCTTCACTCAATGGCCGTACCAACAGCTTCCAATGTCCCATGCCATTGCGATAACACAATCGTGCAGGAATCATCTTTCTTGGTGGATCACATCTCCCCAGCTCTTCCTAGGAAGACCTTTTGTTCCTCCCCCTCTGGTTGCTACACTGACAACGGACGCCTCCCTGATCGGGTGGGGGGGGCATTACCAGGGCAGGACATTCCAGGGCATATGGCAACCTTTCGAACACCACTTGCACATAAATGTCCTAGAGATGAGAGCAGTGCTTCTAGCGTTGCAAGCCCTACAAGACTCTTTCCCAAAAGGACTATAGCAATTCAGACGGACAATATGTCCGTAGTGTGGTACATCAACAAACAGGGTGGAACCAGATCCTACCCCCTATGTCGAGAGGCACTCAGACTATGGCAATGGGCGATTTCTTCTCAGCGGTTTCTGTTAGCAACGCACATTCCCGGGAAGTCCAATGTAATTGCGGACAAATTGAGCAGAGCTATTCTCATGCCTCACGAGTGGTCTGAAAAATTCAGTGTTGGACAAAATCTTTCGAAAGTGGGGCCGGCCTTGCTGCGACCTTTTCGCTACTCCCCAAAACAGCAAGTGCAATGATTATTTCACCCTCTTTCCCCAACCAGGCCATCCCAGCAGAGACGCTCTAGTCCACGTTTGGCCCCGGGGACTTTTGTATGCCTTCCCTCCCTTTCCGCTGATATCTCAACTAATACAGAAAGCCATCGCTCAGAAAGCTTCCATGATCCTCATTGCCCCTTACTGGCCTCGACAGATTTGGTTCCCATTTCTTCACCGTTATCTGCTGGAGCAACCCTGGCATCTGGACCCAGTTCCAGACCTCTTGACCCACCAGTCGGGTCAGTTGCACCGCTCCCTCCCTTCTCTGAACCTCACGGCATGGTTTCTCCAATTCCAACCCTAGCCAGGCTTCCCCTAATATCTCACTCAGTCCGCGATATTTTAATAGCCTCTCATAAATCTTCCACTAGGAAGATTTATCATAGTAAATGGAAACGTTTTTCCTATTGGGCGCATTCAAAGGATATAGATCCTTTCACTGCTTCCATTCATTCAGTTCTAGATTTTCTAGCCAAACTTTTCCACTCAGGTTCGTCTCCTTCTACCATCAAGGTTCAATTGGCAGCTATATCCAACTTTCATGTTGGAATCTCAGAGTCCTCCATTATGTCTCACAAACTCTGCAAGGCCTTTTTAAAGGGAGTTTTTCCTCCTCAAACCTCCTATCAGGGATCCTCCTCCTCTATGGGATCTCAACTTAGTTCTGACATCCTTGATTCTCCCCCCCCCTTTGAACCTGCGGCTTCAAGCTCAATGAAATTGCTATCTTGGAAGAGACTCTTTTTGGTAGCTATTACTTCAGCCAGAAGAGTCTCTGAAATTCATGCTCTGTGTAGTCGATCCCCTTATCTTTTGTTTCATAAGGATAGGGTATCCTTACATACCAACCCATCCTTTTTGCCTAAGGTAGTTTCTCCGGCAAATTTGAATCAAGCCATTGATCTTCCTGTGTTTTTCCCTAACTATTCCAACAGATCAGAACAAAAATTGCATTGGTTAGATGTTCATCGCCAACTTAGTTACTATTTGGACAGGACCAAACAATGTAGGAAGTCTGATCAACTGTTTGTTTCCTATGCAGAAGGCAGAATGGGCCTTCCAGTTTCTAAATTATCTCTTTCTAGATGGCTTACTTCATTGATTACTTTTGTGTATGAGATCAGACATCAACAATTGCCAACCAAACCCAGGGCTCATTCAACTAGAGCTTTAGCTACATCTATAGCTTTCCAAGACAGACTGCCTATGGATTCCATTTGTGCAGCAGCTACTTGGGCTTCTCCCCATACTTTCATTTCTCAATTTAAGTTGGACTTAGCCTCTAGAGGCCGAGCCAACTTTGGTTCCACTGTACTCAAGAGTCTGTTCCGATAGGCCACCCGGGACAAGGTGCTAGGGACGCGGTCCCATCCAGCAAGAATGAAGGCGAGATAGACGACTTAACATTTAGAAGTTATGTACCTACCATAACGTTCCATGTTAGTTGTCTTCTTCTCACCTTCTTTCTTGCGTCCCACCCTCCTTCCCCCTAGCCTGGACAGACCTAGAGGAGTTTGTTTGTGACCTTTATTTTTCTACCACCTCTATTTATATGTGTGTGTGTGTGTATATATATATATATATATATATATATATATATATATATTTATATCTTCAGTCAGGTTTAGGACACCCTTTAGGCATCCTATAGAGGTGGGTTATCCTTTTTCTTCCATTTCATGGAACTTTTTCCTAGCTGGGCCTAGCTTACAAATGAGATCTGAGGAGTTATCGCCTAGCATTGTGGGATATAGGGGAGCCTCGAGCCGGTGGAACTAGCTCTCGAGCTTTTAGAGTGGCCGAGTCGGAGCCGAGGGTTGGCTCCGAACCCATCCAGCAAGAAAGAAGGCGAGAAGAAGACAACTAACATGGAACGTTATGGTAGGTACATAACTTCTAATTTTCAGCCTGCTGAGAACTGATTTTCTCTGGATGAGATAAGAATGCAGACAAAGAATGCTTCAGTGCAGGAAAAAATATTTCATCAAGGACAAAGCTTTGAAACTAGATAAAAGTGGCTGTAAAAGACTATTTGGTGGACATTTTATAGTCTGAGTCAATTGAGTAAGTGCAGTGTATCTGACAGTGATCTGTGTTATAAAGAAAAGGCTATAATCTCACAGTAGTGATTGATTGGCTTGTTTCAATAAACATTTTAAATATACACGTGTACAGCGTCAATGTTAGTCTGAGTACCTGCTGATAATTAAGTTTAACACCAAGTACTAACTTGACTAGTATATGTATGAACAGATTATGGTGATGTGTACCCTTTACGTGATGTAACCCCCTGTGACAATGTGAGGCATTGCCAGCTATGTTGTTTGTATATCAAACTGATTTGTACAGCTACTTGTATTGAAAAATGTATTTATAAAGCTGCTTGTGTTAAAATATACCAACGATCTCTCCTGCTGGACAGCAAATAAATACACCTGTATGTCAGACTGTATTATAACTGTTGAAATTAATATTGTAACTGGGGATAAGAGAAGCGAAGAAGTTAAACCCAGCCCCAGCTAACTTTAAAAAAATACTTTGAAATTAAATTACTTAATTTAGGCCATAAAGGTTATACCTTACAGTTCTGATTGCAGCCAGAGACAAAATATCTGGGAAAACAAGGACTAGGAATCCAGCTGTATTGTCTCTTAGCAGGGAGCTAATTGCTATCCTGGAAGGGTGGAAATGTTGAAATTGTTTTATGACTTAGAAGCTGCAACAGATCATTCAGGAAAATATAGTGAGATTAGTTAAGTACTGTTTTTTTTTGTATCTGTGTGAATATATTCATCTGTGTTATTTTAATATTTCCTGTGATGAAACTCTGGTCTTTATTGTAAATAGATATTTAGTATTTTCATGTTATTTTATTATTTATTATTAAATATATTTAAACTCTTCATTGTGGCTGGACCTTCAGAGAATATTCTAACCTTTGAGAGTACTCATATCTATTTAGTGACTCTGTGGCCACTCCTGAATTCCATACTGCATTGGTCAAACACTGTTGTTTGTATTAATGTTAAATATACCCATTTTAATTGGGTACCCTTGTAAGAGCCTTAGAGTAGCTGGCTTTGGAGTGTCTGTTGGCAGTGTAACTACCTTATAGCCTGGGCAGAAGGGGGCATAGCTAGTACATCTATGCCAGCCTTTCTCAGGTGTGTGTGGACCCTCCCAGATGGTTTACCACCATAAACAATCAGTGAGGTAGAATGTTCATGGATACAAAGACAAGTGACTGAACTCTAAAAACTTGACTCGAGTCACAGCATTTAATTTTATAGTTGTGAGGTTTTCAATGTCTTTTCCAGGGATCTATTACACTGATAAGAGTAAAATATGATGAAGTGCTAATTTAGCTTTACCTTCAGCAATAAAAGTCCTGTAAGCGTGGGTGGGGATATCCTTCCAGCAGATTCAACACTACAAACAGAACACACTAGTATATGACTTAAATTAAATTATTATTTCGAGTCTTGGAGATTGTTTTACATAGATTTAACTCGGTATAGTTTTTTTTCTTGTGAACTTTTGCAACTGCAGATAAAATTCAGCTGTGCAAGTTCTTTAGGTAGTGGGATATGATAACTTTTGGAATAGCAGTAGTTAGACTTGCTATGTGCTTGTTTCACTGGGAGAGAGAGAAAGTTAATAAGGATTTATTGATGGTTGAACTAGATCGGTACAGTACTATTTGTCTGTACTAAGGATTTCTTGATGGTTGAACTAGATAGGTACAGTACTATTTGTCTGTACTCATTCACATTAAGTAATGTTTGGCAAACAAGTAGTGCACTATATTTCAAAGTTGTGCATTTCACCTTTCTAGCCTTTAAACAGGACAATAAGAAAGCTTACAAGGAAATGTTCGTAGGTATGCAAGTTTGTGATTACAAAAAAACAAAAATAGTAGCTTCCACAGTATAGAAGGAGAGAGAAAATAAACTAACAAGAGATATGTGTTTGCATGCAAATATGTGGTTTCTGAAGTGTAGGTTTACAGATGGTAGAGATACATGTAGCACACCTGTCTGTTAGTTCACACACTCTGCTATACAACATACAGTCTGTAAATCTGCTATTTAAGCACTTAGAAAAGGCAGCCATTTCGAGTGTGTAGCATGTATGGAAAAAAAAAGCAGCAGCAACCGTAGTCGATGAAAAAACTCTTTCACAAATAGAAACTCATATATTAACAATTGCTTACAATATCCAGTAAATGTACTGTTCATGAAAACATAAAATCAGGTATTACAATAGAAGCCTTCAGTAGTAGGGGGTAGAAGTATATACTTTCATAATAAACATATGCAGAACAGATTAGCAGGGAGAAAAAAATAAAACATTAGGCCAGATGGCAACAGACTTGCTTGAATGTAACTGCAGTATAAACAGCAAAAGAATTTGAGTGGTGTAGAATTCATTGAAACTAACAGCGAGTATAAACTTGCTAATATAATTTCTGCATGTTAACAGTAGAAAGACATCACTTAGTTGCTACTACTGAAACCTAGAGTAAAAAGTCAGTAGAAACATTCTGATATATTTACTACACACTAACAGCAAAAGACACAACACTAAGCCAGAATTCGATACAGTGAAATCTTAGTTGTATTTTTCTAGTACAGGGTTGAACCAAAATGAAATAAACCATAACAGTTAAGATAATACAAGAATCCAATGTGCCTTCCTGTAGGGTGAAGCAGCTGGATGGAGAGAACACTTGGGACAAGGGATAGAGAATTGATTCTGAGTTTGGAGCCACAAAGGCAAAAGTAGTGGGAGAACAAGCTGAAAAGCAGGGAGGGCCAGTCAGTTCCTTCAGTGGAAAGCAGTTACTCCCCCCCCCCCCCCACAGATGGTTTACCACCATAAACAATCAGTGAGGTAGAATGTTCATGGATGCAAAGACAAGGTGATTGAACTCTAAAAGCCTGACTCTAGTCACAGCATCTAATTTTATACTTATGGGCTTTTCAATGTGTTTTCCAGGGATCTATTACACTGATAAGAGTAAAATATGCTATTCTAGCTTCACCTTCAGAAGTAAAAGGCCTATGAGTCTGGGTGAGTAAGTGGGGGTGGAGATATCCTTCCAGCAGATTCAACACTACAAACAGAACACACTAGTGCATGATTTAAATTAAATTATTAGTTTGAGTCATGGAAATTGTCTTGCATAGATTTAACTCAGTGTATTTTTTCCTTGTGAACTTTAGCAACTGCAGGTGAAATTCAGCTGTGCAAGTTCTTTAGGTAGTGGGATATGATAACTTTTAGAGCAGCGGTAGTCAGACTTACTGTGTGCTTGTTTCACTTCTTGTAGAGTGAAGCAGCTGAATGGAGACAGGAAGGTTCAAGCCTGAGAGTATGCTGTGAGATAGCAGGTTATGGTTCTCATTCCTTTCAGATGCAATAAGCTGCAGGCAGCTTGGGAGGGACCCTTCAAAGTGGTAAGGAAGGTCATTGATGTAAACTACATGGCAGAACTGCTAGTCAAGAGGCAGGGACACAATCAAAACGATGTTAACATGATGAGATATTACCATAATAGGGAGGCCCTGGTGCTGAGTATTTCCAGTGGATGGAAGGAGGAGTCTGAGGGGGATCTATGGCTACATCGAGCCAGCCAGCAAAATTCCAAGATGTTAAGGTGCAACTTAGGGTTGCAGGTATATGACATGACAGTGCAGCAATCTAGTGCAGTCAGCAATGCCATGCAGATGGGAACTCAAGACAGGGCATGGGTTAGTGTTCCTAGACAGGCTCATGTCCTCAGGCCATATTTCTCCACGGTCATTTGAGAAACTAGCTTGGGTCTTCAAAGTGAGGAGTGCTGTGACCATGTGAGGTATTGCCAGCTATGCCAGGAGAAGTAAGGCAATAGATGTGCAACATTTGACAGAATAGCTAGCTGGAGTTTTGTAAAGAATTGTCATTTGTATATCAAACTGATTTGTACAGATGCTTGTGTTGAAAAATATACTTGTAAAGCTGCATAGGTTAAAATGTACCAAATGTGCTGTGCTAGACAGCAGAGAAATACACATGTATGTCGGACTGTATTATAACTGTTGAAAGCAATATTGTAACAGAGGATTCTGGAAGAAAAGATTTTAATCTAAGCTCCAGCTAACTTTGAAAAATAGTTTGTAATTAATTTACTTAATTTAGGCCATAACGATTGTATCTTACAGTTCTGTTTGCAACCTGAGGCAAAATATCTGTGAAAACAAGGACTAAGAATCCAGTTGCATTTGCTTGTAGCAGGGGACGTATTGCTATCCTGGAACGGTGGAAGTGTCAAAATGGTTTTATGACTTCCAGAAGCTGCAGCAGATCTTAGTAAAACCCTATGTGCTTGTATTATTGACACATATGTGCCAAATCCTGGCAGCTTCTTGTAAAAGTGGGTAGTATGGGAACCAAAGTCAAATTACCAGATGTATGTGATGTAATTTTGTAATCCAGACCAAAAATGTTTAATACTAGATGAGACTGAAGTCTCAGAGCAGTCTGTTTTTGGAACCTGACATAGAAGGACCACTCACCTACTTCATCCTGCCTTGCTCTAGTAAATGACCAGGGAATAGTAATTCTTTAGGTCAGTCAGGAAAATATAGTGAGATTAGTTAAACACTGTTTTTCTATATCTGTATGAATCTATTCATCTGTGTTATTTTAATATTTCCTGTGATTGATACTTTGGTGTGCATTGTAAACAGATATTTAGTAGTTTAGTGTTCTTTTATTTATTATTAAATATATTTAAACTCTTCATTGTGGCTGGTCCTTTAGAGAATGTTTTAACTTTTGAAAGTACTCTTGTCTGTTTGGTGACTCTGAGGCCACTCCTTAAAGCCTTACTGCATTGGTCATACACTGTAATTTGTATTAATATTAATTGCACTTATATAATTGGGTACCCTTGTAAGAACCTTAGAGTAGCTGGCTCTGGTGGCAGTGTAACTACCTTATAGCTTGGGTAGAAGGGGGCATAGTTAGTAAATCTGTGCCAGCCTTTGGCAGGTGTGTGCGTGTGTGTTTGCATATCAAATCACAGATTGTGTATGTGAGCTACTTGGAGCAGGGGCACATAGCACTGGTTTCACAAAGAAGGTGTTGGAGGACTTGGCTTGGACACTTGGCTGAGGACTCAACTCTACAGCTGTGCCAGTAGGGAGTCTTATTGAGGCCCGGAGAGAGAGAAAAATAAACCTGGACTGAATATATTCCCAGTGTGCTCTTAAGGGAAATTGAGTTTGATTCAGGCTTCTTGATTACTGGCCCAGAGAGGGGACGTCACCTAAAAAAAAAGTCACTTCTGCAGTATGTAACACACATACACATTTTGTGACACTGGTCACCCATTATCTCACCTATAACACTTCCGGCACTGTCTACAAGAATGGAATGGACAGTGTCTTCCTGCACTTCACCTTACCTGATGCCACACCTTCAGATGCAATTTATTCCTTGCAGTCATCAGTTTGCCAGTAAAGAGGACAATGTACTGAACTGCTTCTCAGTACACTGTCCATTTCACACTGACACACCCTGGCTTCAGTGCTGACTGATGTGGGATTCTTTGTCTGAATCAAACATTTATTAGGACTGTAGATGAGATGTCCTTTGTACTGTAGTTAATTTGCAGTATGGAACTCTTATTTGAATTTTACCCTTCATTTAAGTATCTTGGTTGTGAATCTCTCCATATATCAGCAGTGCATCAGTGCACCTCATTTTCACATTGCATACTAAACCTACAGAGCACCTTACTTACAAAGAGTACCCAGCTTTCTAAATCACACCCTTGAACTACAGGGTTAACCAGTTGTTTACTTTTCTTATCAAAATGCATACCCCAAACTTCAATGTTTTGCAGAGACTAAATACAAAAATAAATAACTGTGTGTATTACTCTAGACTGAAATAAAACACATCTTTAAATAGTATAGTTTTTATCTTTTGTAATATTACCATAGTCATAAATCTTATATATTTAAATGTTTGTAAAAGTAATAATGACATCATAGAGCACGTCTCAAGTGCATTTCACAGTAATTTATTTATTTTCTTCCAGTAGTTTGCTTTAGCGTGATGGTGTTACTTAGAAGCCCTTTTTCAGCAGAGACCTGAGGAGAAAAGCTCCAAACATATAAAATATATACAAATATAGAGCTTAACTAATAATGCTAACAAGGAACTTGTATGGAATACCAACAGCAATCAGACTTAATAACATAATAATTAAATAGTTGCTTACACACACACAGTAAGACTGCAATTAACACTTTGCAAATAAGTTAAATATGTAAAGTAATTTAGCTATATACATTTGACTGAGAGAAAACAAGTTATTTATAGCCATAGGCAGTTTTTGATTTTTAGGTAGATTGCCTGCAGGAAGAAAGAAAAGTAAAAAGGGTATAGTTACTGTAACATTATATTAACAGAGATGAAGAATAGGTCAGGTTAGAGTAGGGGAGGGGCAAGTCCACGTTTTGAGCATGTAATCTTTTAGCATTTTTTTTTAAACAAACTGTTAGTGATAGCTCTTTGGTCTGGGTAAGTTTTTTCTAGGTGTTGGCAACTGAATGACTATACATAAGTTTACCTGTTTGCTTCATGGGCTTATAGACTTCCAGGAGGTGTTGGTCTGCACTGCGGAGACAGCGTTTGGGGGGGGGGGTAGAGAGAGCAGTGCAGAGGGAGGGATTAGCTAGTATAGTGTGTGTGAGTTGAGGAAGTAAGAGTTCGTTTTGAACTTCTCACCACAGAAGATTTTTTAGATCAGTGCAGTGATGGGAGTAGTAAGGAAGATATGCAGCAAATCTGGCAATTTTATTGTAGGTGGATTCAGGTTTGGCCATGAGATTGGATTGTAGATTAGTGAGTATAGGTGTAGCGTAAAAGAGAGTAGGCAGTAGAAAAGCTTGTGCCAGAGAACGTTTTGTGTCCTAGGTATTTTTATTCCTATTTAATAGGCCTAGTTTTGGGTGTGTTTTTTGATGACCTGTAGAATGTGGATGTCAAACGTAAGTTGGTAGTCAATAACAACACCAACGAGTTTAGTATGAGGTTCGACCAAGATAGTAATATTAAGAGATGTGACTGAAAAGGAGTTTTTGCAGTGTTGTAGAGATTTAGGGAGCAAGTGAAGTTGTTTTGTTTTTTTAGGATTAAGTAGCAGTTCATTGCTGGGTAGCCATTTTTTCACAGACAGAAGTGAGTCTTGGATAAGGGACAAAAGGTGGGGGAGATTATTGGAGCATGATGTGATAGTGGAATCATCTGCATACTGGATAAGAGTGGAGTGAGGGCAAGATGTGTGAAGGTTATTTGTAAAGATGTTAAAGAGAAGGAGCCCTAGAATGGAACCTTGGGGGTGCCAGTTTGCACAGGAAGGAAGAGGAGGCTGATAGCCATCTGACAGACTGGACTCTATCAGAGAGGTAGCTGGTGAACCAAAGTATAGTAGATTTTGAGAGATTAAGGTTTTTAAGTTTAGATAGAAGCATATTGTGGGACACAGTGTCGAAAGCTTTGGATAAATCGAGGAAGAGGGTAGAAGACGGTTTGTTTTCATCTCAAGCTTTGCTAGTGGTCTGTGTGAAAGTTTTGAGAGCAGTGGCAGTTCTATGATGGGGACGAAAACCATGTTGTGTGGGGGTTACGAGGTTTTCCTGTTTAAGATATTCAAGGATTTGTTTATGTATGCATTTTTCCATTATTTTGGAGAGCGGGGATAAGATAGCAGTGGGACAGTAGTTGGAGGGGTCTGTAGAGTTTTCACGTTTATGAAGGAGAATAACATAAAATTTCTTCCAAATTTTGGGCACAGTGTTTTCAAGAATGGATTGATTGATTAGTATGGAGACGGGTTAGGCAATGATGTTAGCAGCAATTTTGAGAAATTGTGGGGTAAGTTGTCAGCAGAAGGAGAGCATGGTTTAAGTTTGGGGAGAAGTGTTTTGATATATGCAGTGGGTGAGGGTTTCAGAGAGAAGGTGGAGGTAGCAGAGGAGGGAATGGGATCAGTAGAGGAAAGATTTGTACTGTTATTTTTAGTAAAGTTTTTGATAGAGTCCATGAAGAAAGTGTTTAGAAGAGTAGCAATATCGAGGTCAGAGCTATTTGGACAGGTAATAGATGTAATAAGCTTGCCTGGATAAAGGAGCTTATTGATATTGTTCCAAAATAGTCTGTGGTTAGAGTGAGGATTGTTTAGTGGTTTATGATAGTATTGTTTTTGTCATTGTCACTGTGTTTCTTGGTAAGGTTCCTGAGTTCTCTATAATTTTGAAGATGGGTTGGCAGATTAGTTTTTTTTATAAGTTCTTCCAGACTCTGTCTCCCTGTAGCATAGGGTTAGGAGTGGGTTGAGATAGCCAAGGTGAAAAGTTAGATTTTAGTCTAATTTTTCTTATGGAGACCAGAGAGTTTTAAGGAAGATTTAATTGAATTTGGAGACATCATCATCAAGAGGAAGGTTGTATAAGATGGACCAGTTGAAAGAGGATAGTATATTATTGAAGGTATCAGGATTGCAGTTGGAGAGTTGGCAGCAGTCTTTAAAATGGTGGAGTCTGTGGAGTTGAGGAGAGTGTCTATGAACAAGGGTGAGAAGATAGTCACTGAGAGAATCTGGAAGTCTACAGGGATTGTGATAAAGGTTTGGGTTTGAAGTGAGTATCCAATCAAGAATTGTACCAGTGTTGGTATGTTGCCGTAGAGTTCACCAAAAAAAGCAGCCACACCAGTCCAGTAGTTTAGGCAATAAAGCTCACAATCAGGCAAAAGTCAACCAGGTTTATTAACGTGTCAAAATTATAGCAGCAGTACACTCCACACACGTTTTCGTCAGTTTAAAGACTTCATCAGATACAACGAATGCTTCATGTCACAGGTTTAAATACTATGAACAAATCACTAATTAATAAATTAACAAGTCATTAATTAAACTTTAAAACAACAGACCACATAAAATCCCCCATTCCAACAAATGAAATTGCCAATACAATAGGTGTAACTGGTACATCTGGAACTACAAAAGCACTAAACCAAAAACATAGATACATAACTGTGTTCATTTACTAATATGAATCTAAAAAATTTTTTACAAATTAACATGTAAAAGCAACTTAAATACTTTAAAATAGATGTAATACACCTTAGTATTTAAATATAATGTGCCTTAATTTTTAAAAAAGGAACAATAGAAATAGATTCGTTGAGACCGGGGGGTCTATTGGCCTCCAACAAAATCTGCCAATAAGTTTCTTTATGTGCCAAGCGTGCCTCCCAAGGCCCCCCCCTAATATCTTTAGGGACCACTTCCAGGACAAAAAACAGAAACTTAGCATTGTTACATATGGTAGTATGCTTATACAAAGCACTAGTAATTTTGCACCTAGAGATATCATAAATGTGCTCATAAATACGCCTGGAAAACAACCTTTCGGTTTTACCAACGTAAAACGCTGGACATTGTTGGCATATAGCCAAATATACCAAGCCAGCAGTTTTACAGTTGTAATGACCCCTGACCTTGATATCCCTGCCTCTGCTTTCCACAAAAACATGGCTTGCTTGAAATATATACTTGCAAGAGGAGCAATGACCACACTTAAAAACCCCCACATTGGGTCTAGAATACAAGGTGGAAACATGTTGTTGCTCCAAGGTCTTTTTAATATTAGTGCCCCTCCTAAACACAGTTTTAACATCTTTCCCCTTGAACGTATCCAGGTCGGTCAACTCCTTAAAGGTGTCCCATTCCCTTTCCACAATATTTCTTATGTGGGAGGCATTTCCACTGAACTGTGTAATGAAGGTAAAACTACCTGCAAACCTGTCAGTGGTACTATTGGTGTTATTATCCAAGTTGTTTCCACCAACCCCCCCCAAAATAGGAGCAAATCTGGAAGATCTAGCCAAAGTAACCTCCTCTTCAACCGTCTTTATCAAGTGTGCAGGATAACCCCTTTCCAAAAACAATTTTTGTAATGTACCACATTCATGCCGATAATCCACATCTAGGGAAGTCATCCTAGAGATACGGACGTATTGTCCCTTAACTATCCCCCTCTTCTGAAAATTGGGGTGTGAACTCTGATAATGTAAGTACCCATTGGAAAATGTGGGTTTACGGTAGATACTGGATTTAAACCCACCATCAACCATGGTAAGGGTTATATCCAAATAGTTTACGCTATGGTGGAAAACTTGATGTGTAAACCTTAGGAAATCGGTGGTGGTATTAATGTACTGAATAAATTTTTCAATATCCCCCATGCCACCTGTCCAAAAGATACAGACATCATCCAGGAATCTAACGTAAAAATTCCAAAATTTGGAAAACGGGCAATCCTGAATAAACTTCTTTTCCCAAATGTGCATAATGATATCAGCAAAAATAGGTGCACAATTTGCCCCCATTGACACACCCGTTTTCTGATGAAAATATTCTCCAGAAAAGAACACAAAGTTGTTTTTCAAAACAATACCCATTAACTCAGTGATGGCTTGCACATCGCTATTAGTAATATTAGGGCATTCCCAAAGAGCTTCCTCTAGCCATTCAAGGCCTAATTCATGGGGAATCACCGAAAAAAGATCCACCACGTCAATGGTCAAAAATACCAAATTGGGCACAAGTAATTCCGATGTTACTTGACGCAAAAAGGCCCAGGAATCTTTTAAAATGTATTCTTCCCTGCCCCATAGTTCTTTTAGTTTCCAGTCCAAAAATTTGGATATGGGGTGTGTTTTAGAACCTTGAGAGGCCACTATGGGCCTTAAAGGGGGGTCAATGGGGTCTTTGTGCACCTTGGGAATCCCAAAAATTGATGGTATCCTTGGGTCTGAATTGGAAAGGAAGGTATAAACCGGGAACTCAATAACCTCCTGGTCTAATAAGTCCTGCACCACTAGATCAATCTTGTGATAAGAAATATGAATTTCGTTCAAGGAGGCAGAAGTATATTTCTTATGGTCATGAAGGATATCGTACATTTTGCCTTGATATAACAAACTATCCATGATGACTGTCCCACCACCCTTGTCAGGTTCCATGACCCTAAGGGTGGGATCCCCCCTAAGGTTTTCAAGCAGTATTTTCTCCTCTTGGGTTAAATTAACCCCAGGATGATCCTTGCCCAACTCCCTCCTGAACCTACCCTCAATCCGTTTCTCAAAATTTTTGAGTTGTGGGTGAAGGGGGGGGTTGAAGGTACTGGATCTCTTCAGAAAAAAACCAGGGGTAGCATTGGAATTGCCCAATAGATTTTCCAGATTTAATTTTCTAGTGAAAAGCTTAAGATCCAGAATGGCTGATATTAAATTACTGGATTTCCTGGGTACATACTTAAACCCCTTGGTAAATAACTGGAAACAACAATCTGATACATCAAAGTCACTGTAATTATAAATATGGTAGTCATTACAAGAATGTAGGGTATAATTTCCCAAGGAGGTAACAGTGTGTTCACAATTTCTTACCAGTGCTGTCTCTGGTTTCTTTTCCATCCCCGGGTGTATCCCCCCTTCCCCCCTCTCAATAACGGAGGGGCCCGGTCTAAAGGGTAAAAATTATTATGTGATTGTTGCCCTTGTTGGCGAATACGTTCGGACCTGCGCAGGGCTGGTTCATCCTCACCCATAGTTTCAGTCAATTCACCAAGTGGTGATAAAATATCCCTCTGTTCCAATGGAACCTCTCTATGGGGACTATCAAGCGAAGGTCCAAAATCATGCTCATGGTGATAAAATGGTTTGAAAGGGGGCGGATTAGGGTATTGGCGTCCTTGTTCGTATTCTATTAAATCCCTTCTTAACTTTTTATACTTACGACTCAGCACAGTCTCACAATGCATGTCTATGTCCCTTCTAATTTCATTACATTTGTTGGAATTAAACAATAAATCATCAGACATTTTTTTAAAAAATACTGCAATATCTTGTTGTAGAATGCACAATTCTTCATTGTTCTTTTTAATTATAGCTTTTACAATACTGCGCCCACATTGATCAAAGGCCTCTATGAGATCCTTATGAAAAGGGCTACCTGCCATAACCTGATTAGGGTATTTGAATACCCGCAAACCCTTGGGTACAGTACCTTTGTTTAAGTTTTCCATCAAATACAAATTGTCCAACTCCAATGTCCGGTATCGGTAAAGTGCGTTCTCAAAGCGCCGTTCCAATTCCGAATAGGCAACACCATTGGCTCCGCGGCCCTGAAAGTGCTCCTCGAAAAGGAATTTAGGTTTAGCCTTAAACCATTCATTAAAGGAAGTAGAAGAATGGTTATTCTCAGGACGTCCTTCAGGCTGTGCCGCAGAAATGGGCGAAGATGCAATTTGATGAAAAACCGCTGGCGTATGGTTAAAGTCAGTGATAGAAGCACGTACACCCTGTACGTTCTCTCTCGGTCGGACTGCACCATCACAAGGTTGCAAAACGGGTACAGTTCTCTGGTTGGAATCAACCAACCTAGGGAAATTACGTTGCTCTTGTAGTAAAGCCTGGATACCTGTTCCCAAAGGAGTCAAAAGGTTGATCAATGTTGTTAATTGGCCCGTGAGCCTGGATAGTCCGTCCATTTCGGACCCGGACGATTCCACAGGGAAATTCCTCTGTTGTCCTTGCCCTGGAGACACTACCGGACTAGCAGCCATACCAAACACACCTCGAAAAACAACGCTGCGATATAACAAACTTCACCAAAAAAACTTTTTGGACAGGTAATAGATGTAATAAGCTTGCCTGGATAAAGGAGCTTATTGATATTGTTCCAAAATAGTCTGTGGTTAGAGTGAGGATTGTTTAGTGGTTTATGATAGTATTGTTTTTGTCATTGTCACTGTGTTTCTTGGTAAGGTTCCTGAGTTCTCTATAATTTTGAAGATGGGTTGGCAGATTAGTTTTTTTTATAAGTTCTTCCAGACTCTGTCTCCCTGTAGCATAGGGTTAGGAGTGGGTTGAGATAGCCAAGGTGAAAAGTTAGATTTTAGTCTAATTTTTCTTATGGAGACCAGAGAGTTTTAAGGAAGATTTAATTGAATTTGGAGACATCATCATCAAGAGGAAGGTTGTATAAGATGGACCAGTTGAAAGAGGATAGTATATTATTGAAGGTATCAGGATTGCAGTTGGAGAGTTGGCAGCAGTCTTTAAAATGGTGGAGTCTGTGGAGTTGAGGAGAGTGTCTATGAACAAGGGTGAGAAGATAGTCACTGAGAGAATCTGGAAGTCTACAGGGATTGTGATAAAGGTTTGGGTTTGAAGTGAGTATCCAATCAAGAATTGTACCAGTGTTGGTATGTTGCCGTAGAGGTTAATGCAACTATAGGGAGAGGAGTAGTTTATAGTTGTTCAGTTGATATTAACATCACCCAAGGTAATGGTCTCATAGGTGATATTATCAGAGATCCAAGAGAGAAATTGCTCTAGGAGAGGGATGTTATTTCCAGGGGGATGTAAAGCAGATATAAAAAGTTTACGCACTCCTGTTAAAATGCCAGGTTTTTGTGATATAAAAAAATGATACCACAATAAATCATTTCAAAAATGTTCCCACCTTTAATGTGACCTATAGCCTGTACAGTTCAATTGAAAACAAACAAATCTGTTAGGGGAAAAAATATAAAAAATAAAAAACCTACAATACACTGGTTGCATAAGTGTGTACACCCTTAAACTAATACTTTGTTGAAGCCCTTTTGATTTAATTACAGCATTCAGCCTTCTTGGGTAGGAGTCTATCAGCATGGCACATTTTGACTTGGCAATATTTGCCCACTCTTCCTTGCAAAAGTGCTCCAAATCTGTCAGATTGCGAGGACATCTCTTGTGCACAGCCATCTTCAGGTCACCCCACAAATTTTCTAATGGATTTAGGACTGGACTCTGGCTGGGCCATTCCAAAACTTTAGTTTTCTTCTGCTGAAGCCATTCTTTTGTTGATTTGGATGTATGCTTGGGGTCATTGTCGTGTTGAAAGGTGAACTTCCTGTTCATCTTCAGCTTTCTAGCAGACACCTGAAGGTTTTGGGCCAAAAATGACTGGTATTTGGAACTGTAATTAATTCCCTCCACCTTGACTAAAGCCCCAGTTCCAGCTGAAGAAAAGCAACCCCAAAACATGATACTGCCACCACCATGCTTCACCGTGTCGATGGTGTTCTTTTGGTGATGTGAATTGTTGTTTTTGCACCAAACATACCTTTTGGAATTGTGGCCAAAATGTTCAACCTTGGTCTCATCAGACCATAACACATTTTCCCACATGCTTTTGGGAGACTTGATGTATTGTTTTGCAAATTTTAGCCGGGTCTGGAAGTTTTTCTGTGTAAGAAAAGGCTTCTGTCTTGCAACCCTGCCCCATAGTCCAGGCATATGGAGAATACAGGAGATTGTTGTCACATGTAGTATACAACTAATACTTGCCAGAAATTACTGCAGCTCCTTCAGTGTTGCTTTAGGTCTCCTGGCAGCCTCCCTGACCAGTTTTCATCTTGTCTTTTCATCAATTTTGGAGGGACGTCCGGTTCTTTCCAATGTCACTGTTGTCCCATATTTTCTCCACTTTTTAATGACTGTCTTCACTGTGTTCCATGGTATATCCAATGCTGTGGAAATTTTTTTGTACCCTTCTCCTGATTGATACCAACAATTAGATCCCTTTGATGCTTTATAAGCTCTCTGCGAACCATGGCTTTTGCTGTAGCAGGCATGAAAATCCTACTAGAACAGTTGAACTTTATTTGGGGTTAATCACAATCTCTGTAATTGATGGCAGGTGTGTACCTAAGAAGACTGAATGCTGTAATTAAATCAAAAGGTGCTTCAACAAAGTATTTAGTTTAAGGATGTGCACACAACAAGTATTAGTTTAAGGGTGTGCATACTTATGAAACCAATGTATTGTATGTTTTTTTATTTTTTATATTTTTCCCCTAACAGATTTGTTTGTTTTTCAATTGAATTTTACAGGTTATAGGTCACATTAAAGGTGGGAAAATTTTTGAAATGATTTATTGTGGTCTCATTTTTGTACATCACAAAAACCTGGCATTTTAAGAGGGGTGTGTAAACATTTTATATCCACTGTAGATGGCAGCAATAGCAATGTTTTTGTGTTTATTAAGTTTACAGGTAACTATAAGAATTTCATCAGGGTGAAAGTTAGGAGGGGGTGTTGGAAGAGGGAAAAGAGAGAGTTGTTCTGAGTATAGAATGGCTGCACCTTCCCCTTTTTTAGAATAATGATCAAGTTGGAAAATATTGTAACCTGGGGGAAGGACTTCTGAGTCAGAGATACGTGGTTGTAGCCAGGATTCAGAGAGAGTGAAGATGTCAGGGGTATGCCGAGTTGATCATGAAGTGAAGAGGGCTCACTTTATTAGTTACATTTTATATATTAAGACAGATTTTAGTTAGGTTTTCTGATGGTGGGAAGTTCCAGAGTCTGAAGGTAGCAGGGGGAGAGATGGTGGGTAGAGCAGGCGAAGATGGAGAGATGTTGGAAGTGTCAATATAACCGAGTGTAGAAAATGATGTGTGGCCCTCAATTGGGGTGAATGTCACCAAAGCAGAGTAAGTTAAGAAGGAAAAGTCTGCAATGGGGTAGGGCATGGAGTACTTGGGTCTTATTTTACAATGGAGAGAAGGAAGTGGAAGGATTCTAACTTGTGGAAATTTGTTGTGCAGTTAGAGAATAGTGAGGGAGCAATGAAGAAGCTGATAGAGGTTTGTTAATCAGTGTGGAGATAGGGAGAGTAGGTGATAGCATAGTTGTGGTCAAAGGACAATGATAAGAGTTAGAAAGTGTTAGAATAAATAATCAGGAGAAGCAGAAGAAGATTGAGAGCATGTTTGAAAGGGATAGGTAAATAGTCGAGAGGGGGGTAAAAGAGAAATATAGATATGAGACAAGGAATTTAGATGGGGAAAAGGAATAAAGGTGAAAGAGGAGAAAGCTGGCTGGAACTGAAGGGGAGAGAGAAAGTGAGGGTTTCATATGTAGAGGTAAGCTAGATGGGGGAGCTGTAGAGTAGACAGAGGTCATGTAGAGTAGGTGGAGGGTGGAGTTTGTGAGTGAGATGGGGGAGTGGTTAATTAAGAATGGGGGTAGGGGGAGCGGAGAGAGCCCAAGCGAAGCAAGGGCGAAAGGAATGGGTTGCACCACGATGTACGCAACCAGAGCGAAAAAAGTCAGCTGCTGAAGAGAAATGCAAATCAGTGCTGTAGCACAGTGTTACCTATCCTTGAAAGTAATGCCCTTTTATAAGTCTCCCTTTAGTCTAAATGTGCTCATTTTCTCTTAGATTTTATTGTTAAATAAGTACGTCAGCAAAGTTATTTTCAGTAGCAGTAGTACTAGACTGCAGAAAACCTACTGTAGGTAAACTTTTGGGGAGGTTAGAAAGTACAGGACGAGCAGGGTGGGGGTGCTTTAGTGTCCGATAAGTGTGCACGCCATTTAAGACAAAAATGCAAGGAAGACTTGTGTTAAATTAGCATTGTTTTTTTTTAAGGATATTGAAATATAGACATACACTGGAGAAAGACTTGTATAATTATAGCCAAGATTCAGTCTCTTTAAAATTAAAGATATGCTTTCTTGGTTCAGATAGGTAGTGGACCCACGGAGAAAACACGTGGCTTAAACACACAGGGGAACTGCAGAAGGAATCTAGATTCAGTTACTTGCCAGCAAAATAGAGAGAGAGGAAGAGAAGATTAAGCTGAGAAGCTATGGTGAGGTTTAAAACAGTCGAGAAAGGTAGTGCAGAGAGAGGTGAGGAAATGATAACATATGGCTAAAACAGCAGAGAAGCAGTTTAGTCTATACACACTGTGGAAACAACTTAAAGGCACTTTGTAATATAAAACAAACCTATAGCAGTACAGTAATATAGCTATGTGTTGATAATTCAAAATGCAGTAATCTACTATTCAGATATATTAAGCAGGAAAAAGCAGGATAACAGTAACTTAGGCAAATGCACTATAAATCTTTTTGCTCTAAAGGCTACAAGATTATATACAAGAGCAAGAGACTGACGTTTGTCGCTTAGGGTAAGCCAAAACCACCAATAAATCACGTCAATAACTGCCCTGCCTAAAATAGTTTAGCAACTACACTTAAATGCACTTACTTTAAAGTCAAACATTAGGTTGTTGCAAAACAAAAGCAAGGTATGAAGAACTATGACTGTAAGGTCGCCAGATGCCTGAGATAAGCAAACAGCAATCCATACACTTATATCAAGCTCCACAGTTACAGTATCTATTGAAGTGGACACCAGCAGGGTAACAATAACCTAATTATGCAGTTCCACTATGAAAGTGAATGGAAACCAGGGGTTACAAAATATGTTTTCAGGAAACATAAGTAGTAGAAATGCAAAAGAACAAACTCAGACATTGTCATATTACAGAAAGATCAGATATTACAAAGCGAGCACAGTGTCAGGATGCAGGGAGCAGGAGTGAGTGCCTAATAGAGATTGAAAATGGCACTGTA
Organism: Protopterus annectens; assembly: GCF_019279795.1. Lineage (NCBI taxonomy): Eukaryota > Metazoa > Chordata > Ceratodontiformes > Protopteridae > Protopterus > Protopterus annectens. Next base: position 407,376,041 of record NC_056736.1, read on the forward strand.
GGCAGCCCAACATATAACCCCCATTCACACTCTATAAAACCAAGTTCTGTGTGTAAGATGGTTAAATCTTGACATCCAGGTTGAAAACATACAATAAGTAGTTATATGCCCAGTCATAGTTTGTCGTAGTTTATGGAGCTTTAGCTGTCTTGATGTGATAGTAGTTGCAAGGAAATAGTATGGCAGTGAAAAATATTTATCTTGAAAGCTGTATCACATTTAATGTTATTGCACAGGCAGCCAACAACTTTGAAATCTGTTGGACATGTCATCCCTTCACACTTTTTTGTCTGTGTGGCAGTGCAAAGTATACTACAGCTTTCAAAGCTGTTATGAAATGGCTGCTGTGTGAGTTGCAGCTGGAGACCTGATCTAATCAGTGTTTAGATGTTCAACAAAAGTTAAGCACTTTTTTAATGTTGTTATGATCAGGTCTTGCTCTGCAACACCCTGATTTATCTTTCTGCCAATTGCAGATCATAATTGGGTCACTCCATGTACTAACAAACAGCATCATAGGAAGGATCAGTTTTATATCTCAGTGCATACAATGATGTAGAGAAGTCATGAAGATTTTTAAAATAACTGACCAAGTGCTTTCCCGGTTTGAAAACATTTTTATTTTAAATTAATTAAATTAAGTCTGAATATTGAAATATATGCTAACTGAAATGCCTTCTCTTTATCCAGTTTATTCTAACATTTCTAAAAAGCAGACATAATGATGACTTATTTACTTATTTTTCTTGCTGTAAACAGTCTTTTAGCATAACTGTAGAAGACAGATGAAAGATTCATTGATTTGTTTTAAATAGCTAGCTAAGCACATGAGATGATAGCATTTACTACCTGTAAGTATGATCTGGCAAAGTTTTACAGCATTACGGCAACAACTGAAAACAGAAAAAAACGGAACTTACAGCTGCAAACATAATCCTTGCAGCAAAGGTAGAAGATAGAATAGAGGATTGTATTTCAGAATAAGTTCAGTCTGAACTTCTCATGTACAGCAAGTAGTGGTTAGCAGAAATACGTCACCTTGTGCATAGGTAAATGGATAATGTCATGAAGCACTGCTTTCAGAGCATATCAGAAAAGTGCAACAGACAGTGATATTTGTTACTGCATTGGTTTACCTAATATTAAGACCAGGAAGAAAGAAATCTTGTAGTTGACCAAGTCTGAAGATAACTTCGAGCTGGACATTGATTGTTAAGAGCTCCAGAAAGGGATAGGATATGCATATACTTGTTAGTGCCGAAAATGGTCTCAAGCTAAATGCAGAAAAGTGCAGCATGGTAACATTCAGCAAGAAAGCTATTCCCACCTTGCATGTTATAAATGGTCATAAGAGACCTTGGGGTACTTATGGACAACTCTGCCTGATTCAGTCATCACATTTCAGATATAGTTTGGAAATATCTTCAGGATTCAAAGTCATCACCCTACCTCTGTACTCTTATCAGACCCATCATTGACTGTAGTTCCCTCTTTGGTATGTACAGATCCAAAGATATGGTACAGCTGGAAAGACCACAGTGATTTCTAACCAAAAAAAAATAAGCCTTAAATCCTTCAACTCTCCTGATAGATTAGCATGACTCTCCTTATTTTCAGTAGCTGACCAATTACTCCAAAGTGACCTGTGTCACACTTTAAAAAGCAGTGAAATACCTAGTCCTGTTTGACGTCCTATTTCTTTGCAAAACCAATGTCTCTGCAAACACCTGTACTAGGGACCTAAATCTACACCTAAAATAAACAAGACTCTCTGGAGGGATAGATTTCCTAATTCAGCGTATTCCCATCCAGTGGAATAAGTTGTACTTACTGATCGAACAAAGTACTGCTTTTCTTGATGTAAGAACAGATTAAACCAGGGTTGTCAGTCTCATGCAGTGCTGTGTTTGAGGGCTGAGCACTATTAAATGGTTGAAAAGGGTCATGAAAATGTTTAGGTGTTTCTGCTTAAATGTGTGTTTGGGTAGGCATCTTATATTCCCCATGATTGCTTACCTAGTGTTGTTCCTATGATATTTATCATTCCTACTGCGTTAATGACATTTTGGGTAATTTGCCAAGATAATCCAGTACTGTCCAGCTTTCAAAAGCTAAGATTTCCCTCTCTCTCTCTCTTCCTGTGACAGCTGATTGCCTGACCTTATTCTGAGGGGGAAGCCTTCAGCTGTCACATCAAGTAAGTGCTCAGTATTTTTTTTGCCATCCCAAAATGAAAGCCCTCTGACTCTTCACCGGAATCCGTGCTGATTTTTCTGGCTTACTGCTTACATGAGCCCCATTTAGTGACCCCCTTCCTCTAATTTTTATTATTAGAGTTATTCTCTTTGTATTTTTATACATATTTAAAAAACATATTTTAATATTTTATTACTGTCAGTGTTTGCACTAATTCCTATGGGAATTTCTACTTGTAGCACTGATTATTTGGCTTCTATCTTTGACAAATATTTATTTTTACTATTTCTGAGGAAACTATCAGCATTTCTCTCAGAAGTGCATTGTGTATAAGTGCAGTTAAACACTAGGTGCTGTCTTGTGCAGATTAAACGCTCCTGCATTTACTGTTACTTTGCTTTATTTTCATCTTTTGACAGGAAAATATTGCAGAACTTTTAGCGTTTATATAGTATTTATTATACATATTACTCCATGTAGTTTTAGTACCGGATCACAATTTTACCACAGATGAAGATATTTGAATGTACTGGGGAAATTTAACTCTCTAAGAAGAAAATATAGTTTAATTGCTATTAAATTTTATTTTATAGAAGTTTAATGTAGTCGTGTATGTGGAGCTAATTTTTAACACTAGTTTGGCACATTTGTTGCTTTGGTGTTTGGACTTTCTGTACTGGAAATTCTTTAACTTCAGTCATTTGTAAAATAATTCTGAACACATTTCAAACTTTTTTTGTAGTAGTAGTAATAGCATAGTTTGGCAGAGTTTACTTCTATAGGGACATACATATTACTAGAAACTTTTAAGTGCTTATTGTGATACACTATTCAGTGCACCCATTTATTATTCTTTCAGGTATTCTTTCCCTGACTTCATGGATCCTAACTCTGGTACCCCCCCCCATCAGATCCAGTTGCACCTGAAAAGGAAAACAAAAATGCTTCTGCCTACAGTTCGTGATTCTGTCAGGGCCACTGCTAGGCCTGCAGACCTTTTGTCGGGTCTCCCTCTTGTGTAGTTTGCCAGCTTGTATGGAATTTGGACACATCCTCCATGGCTGTTCCAGTACTTGGCACAGGTGTGGGAGAACCAAACCCTTTAGGTGCTTGAGCAGTCTTGGGGCAAGAGACTCCTTGCCAGACATAATGCTTTATCCCCAGATATTTTATCTAGTGGTGAAGTTCACAAGAAAAAGAAACAGAAGCTTCATCATACAGCTGATAATCATATTATAGCTTTTTATAATGCTGATGTGGTTTCCTTAGCTAAGAGTTTTCTGCACACAGGTTGCATTTCCATACATGGCTCTAGTGATAGTTTGGCTAGAGACCTTTCTGTTGTTTCTGAGAATGAGGAGAAATCTGATGAAGACAATGGTGATTTACTAGCTGGCATTGTGTCCAGTCACTGTGATTCTTTGGAAGGTGAACCTGAGCCTTAGTCCAAACAAGTGTTCACTTTTCCTCAGATTGCTAGATTTAGTGGTGTTTTTGTTTTGGAGCAGTCTGGAACTACTCCAGACATAGGCAGGGTATATGACCTTATAGAGGGTGACATACCCAATTCTGTGGCTATCTCCTCATTTACTTTGCATGGGAGCAGTCATGAACTTGCCCCTGAGCTAGGCAGGATATATGACCTTATAGAGGGCGACATGTCTAATTCTGTGTCTTGATCCCTCTTTTACCAGCCTTGGAAAATGTTTATTAAGCTGGCTGCAAGACACCAGCATCTATCCCAGCAGTACCTAAAAAGGCTAAGAGAAAATATAAGGTCTGCTCAGATGTGGCAGGTCTCTCTCTCTTTCATTTGTCTGCTAATCCAGCTGCGTAGGTATGTTTATTGATTCATAGATGTTTCCTAGGCTAGCTGCGGTGGTGGTGCTGTGGTAGCGTTGTTGCCTCACAGTAAGACGCTGTCCGGTTCGATTCTCAGCTAGAGCATCTTCTGCGTGGAGACATGCGTGAATGGGTGTACCTTCGTTGAAGGCTGTGCGTCAGGGCTGGCAACTCGGCATGTAAAAAATCTACTGCCAATCATTAGTGGACCAGAGTTCCGCTTTGACGACCCCTTACCGGGAAAAGCCGAAAGACACAACAAAAAAAGATGTTTCCTAGGCTAAGCCTAGCAAAGCATCCCAAGTCTCTGACAAGTTCTGATACCCTTGATAAGTGTAAGCAGGGGCTTGGTAGATGAAACATTTACAGGTTGATTGTGTCCATTAGAGACATAAGTGCCAAACCAGGGATGAATTTCCTGTTCACCATCAAACTGTCCAGGTTGCGCTTGAATTGGGTTAGGGAGAAACTCTGCTTCACATGGATGGGCGGTTTCCTCATCTACCTGTTCATATAAAAAGTCATTGGCTTTATCAAATCCAACTTCCCCCTAATAAAGGGTGGAGAAAATTATGTCTCTTTCTAGTAATCTAGCTTTGGCTCAGTTTGGCAGAGCTGCTCCGAGTTTGGTGAATTAGCCAGAGACCTGGAGTGAATCTGAACTAAATCCAAGACATCCACCGTGATTAACATAAATAAGTATATTTTAAGCTTGCACTGCACTTTTTTTGAACTGATCCTGGACTGTCTAGCCCATCCCCACTAGTCACTACAGTATATACAGTGGATATAAAAAGTGTACACACCCCTGTTAAAATGCCAGGTTTTTGTGATATAAAAAAATGAGAGCACAATAAATCATTTCAAAACTTTTCCCCACCTTTAATTTGACCTGTAACCTGCACAATTCAATTGAAAAAATAAATATGTTAGGGGAAAAATATAAAAAATAAAAAACGTACAATAAGCTGGTTGCATAAGTGTGCACACCCTTAAACTAATACTTTCTTGAAGCTCTGAGTGTGACGACTTAGCCAGAGACCTGGAGTGAATCTGAACTAAATCCAAGGCATCCACTGTGATCAACAAAAATAAGTATTTTTTAAGCTTGCACTGCACTTTTTTTTAACTGTATTTTGCTTAATTGCTGTTACATTTTTGCTGCTGTTGGTCCTTTGTTTTTTTTTTCTTTATTACACTTTTAAATTTGAGAACTAAAACCAGCCATTCTACATTACGAAAGGCCCTGCTGCACCTTTGTGTGGCAGAAGTGTGCAGCTCAGGACTCGTCTGAGTTGGGGATTCTTAGAATAAGGCTCAGGTTTTGTCTCTCCTATTGACTAGTTTGTGTTAAAACTGTTTAACTTCACCTGTATTTAAGCACCACATTTGCACAGTTTTGTGCTCAGTTTGGTGACTTAGCCAGAGACCTGGAAATCTGAACTAAATCCAAGGCATCCACTGTGATCAACAAAAATAAGTATATTTTAAGCTTGCATTGCACTTGTTTGAGGTGTAGTTTGCTTAATTGTTTCATTTTTTGCTGTTGCTGCTTTGACTGTTTTTTTCTGCACTTTGAAATCCTTGTACTTCTGTGTTTCATAGCATAGGCTAGATTCAGATCTGTTGAATCTAGGCAGTTTTGTATTAGTTGAGCACTAACTCCAGCCATCCTACATTATTAATAAGGCCCTTCTGCACACTTGTGGCAGACGTGTGTAGCCCAGGACCCATCTGAGTTTGCTGAGTGTAGGAATAAGGTTCAGTTCTTGTCTCTTCCATTGGCTAGTTTGTGTTACTTGTATTTAAGCACCGTGTTTGCGAAGTAGCTGCACACTGCACAATGGGGTTTAGCACTGCTGTGTATATATGGAAATGCTTAGAAACAAAAATTTTCCCTTTGTATTTGCTAGAGAACTGGGTTTAGTGCTGGAGTGTAGAGGCGCAAACTTGTAGAAACAATTTTCCCTTGATATCTGCTAGAGAAACCCTCCTTGGCTTCACTGCCTCTCTGTGCTCACTGTAGTTGCACATTGCTACCCAGTGAGCAAACCCGTCTGTGCATTCTGAGGCATTGACAGAGTCTTCCACCCTTAGCGTTCCTTAAAATAGCCGCCTTTGTTAGTCTCACAAGCAAATCCTGGTCTGTCTAGTCCATCCCCCCTAGTCACTACAATATATGTAGTGGATATAAAAAGTGTACACACCCATGTTAAAATGCCAGGTTTTTGTGATATAAAAAATGATACCACAATAAATCATTTCAAACCTTTTCCCATCTTTAATGTGACCTCTAACCTGTACAATTCAATTGAAAAGCAAATCTGTTAAAGGAAAAAATATAAAAAATAAAAACTGGTTGCATAAGTGTGCACAACCTTAGTTTGTTGATGCACCATTTGATTTAATTACAGCACTCAGTCTTCTTGGGTAGGGGTCTGTCAGCATGGCACATCTTGACTTGACAATATTTGCCCACTCTTCTTTGCCAAAGTGCTCCAACTCTGTCAGGTTGAGAAGGGCATCTCTTGTGCACAGCCCTCTTCACGTCACCCGGCAGATTTTCTATTGAATTTATGTCTGGGCTGTGGCTGGGCCATTCTAAAACTTTAATTTTCTTCTGGTGAAGCCATTCTTTTGTTGAGTTTGATGTATACTTGGGGTCATTGTTGTGTTGAAAGGAGAAATTCCTCTTCATCTTCATCTTTCTAGCAGACGCCTGAAGGTTTTGGGCCAAAAGTGACTGGTATTTGGAACTGTTCATAATTCTTTCCACCTTGATTAAAGCCCCAGTTTCAGCTGAAGAAAAGCAACCCCAAAGAATGATACTGCCACCACCATGCTTCACCTTGGGGATGGTGTTCTTTTGGTGATGCAAAGTGTTGTTTTTGCGCCAAGCGTACCTTTTGGAATTGTGACCAGAAAGTTCAATCTTGGTCTCATCAGACCATAACACATTTTCCCACATGCTTTTGGGAGACCTCATGTATTGTTTTGAAAATTTTAGCAGGGTCTGGATGTTTTTCTGTGTAAGAAAATGCTTCCGTCTTGCAAACCTACCTCCATAGTCCAGACATATGGAGAATAGGGGAGATTGTTGTTACACATAGTACACAACCAGTACTTGCCAGAAATTTTTGCAGCTTCTTCAGTGTTGCTGTAGGTCTCTTGGCAGCCTCCCTGACCAGTTTTTGTCTTGTCTTTTCATCAATTTTGGAGGGATGTCCATTTCTTTGCAATGTCACTGTTGTCCCATATTTTCTTCATTTTTTGACGACTGTCTTCATTGTGTTCCATGGTATATCCAATGCGGTGGACATGTTTTTGTATCCTTCTCCTGACTGATACCTTCAACAGTGAGATCCCTTTGATGCTTTGTAAGCTGTCTGTGAGCCATGGCATTTGCTGTAGCAGGCAACTAAGTAAATGTCAGGAAAATTCTACTAGGACAGCTGAACTTTATTTGGGGTTACTCAGTCTCTTTAATTGATGGCAGGTGTGTACCCAAGAAGACTGAGTGCTGTAATTAAATCAAAAGGTACTTCAACAAATTATTAGTTTAAGGGTGTGCACATTTGTGCAACCAGCTTATTTTACATTTTTTATTATATCTCAAAAATATGGCATTTTAACAGGGGTGTGTACACTTTTTATATCCATTGTACCTGCCGTAATGGACAGACAGTTTCCCCACCATTTCTCCAGCCAACCCGATAGACATGGGCATCCTGAGGCAATGTAGCAGTTGCGTCATGTATACTGACAACCACTTGCTCCTAAGACAAACAAAAACATGTGAAAGATGTAATTATACCATATAATTAGAATCTGTCCTCTCACATAACAGCAAATAAAACACAGTAGGCTGTCAGCACACACACCTTCCTTCTCAGACAAAAGAAGGTCAAGAGATACACACCCACATACACGGAGATACTCACTTTGAGCCTCCCAAAAGACCTTGGACCTCTCAAGTGCATACAACCTACACATAGTGGTACACAAACAGAATACACCACCACACATAACGCATATATCAGTGCTTGAACAATTAAGCCCCTAAGGCAAAACACCTCGAAACCAAATGTTTTGGTTATGGTTGACTCAATAGTGAGATACGTAGATGTCCCCTTCACCAGTCTGAACAAGACGAAGGTCATGGTCAGCTGCATGTCAGGTGCCAGGATCCATCAAATCACACACGCACTCGTCATTCAGCAGCAATTACCGTTAAGACTCTGTCGTAGTACATGTTTGTGGAATGACTTGAGACATACCTCTGGACTATATGAAGAGAGAGACATGACCAAACTCTCAGATTGTGTCCCAGGCAGGTATGTCCCTAGCTCTAAGCACCAAGGATGATGTCAATACTGACAAAAATGTTTGATTTCAATAATTGGCTTAGCTTCTATTGTCACTCCAGGAGGATCCAGTATCTGTCTGCCTGGGAAAACAGTTGACAGTCCACACTAGTTTGCCCGAGATGGCCTTCACCTGTCTCCTGAAGTCTTTTGGATACTGGCAGAGATGCTTGCCCTCCCTCATGGTGTCTTTTTTAGGCAATGTCCAAACAAAACTTCCACCATAAAGAAATCCACTAAAGACAAACTCAAGGTCATGTTGCTGAATGCTAGGAGCTTAAACAGTAAACTGCACTTCCTGGAAGCACTCCGCACCTTGGAAGATGTTGACATTTGAGCAGTCACAGAGGCTTGGTTCAAGGCTGCTAAGAGAGCACCCTGCTGTACAAAGCTACAATACCTTTCATACATTCAGACCCCAAATCGAGCGTGAAAGAACCAAAGGTGGAGGTGTAGCCGTCTTCATTAAATCCAGATATGCCTTGAGACTGGTGAAACATGGAAACTCTCTTGAGCTACTCCAGGTCCAGTTAACTATAGGAAAAATAGCCTTCCACATCATCACTAGCTACAGGTCCCCCACCATGAACCAGGAGAAGCACACCTCCTATCTGGACTTGCTAGATTTGCTCAGCATACGGCCAAACACCTTGGGCATGGGTGATTTCAACTATTCTTCCATCGACTGGGCAACTTACATGAACACAAATACAATTGGTATGAGGTTCCTGGACTTTAATTCAAATGCCCTGAAACAATCCGCAATCCCACAAAAGTTTGAAATGTCCTGGACCTCTAGTGCTCACCAACGTGGGGGCAGCTCACATCACTACCCCCTATGTGTTGCCCTGACTGATAAGGTCAGACCATAAATCTGTCTCATTTGAAGTAAAGCTCAAACCTGACACCCCCACAGGAGTAAAAAAAATGGAAAATTTCTCCAAAGCAAACTGTTGCCTACTAAGTGATGGTATAAAAATTTTCAAAGCCCCTACCACAGTGACTGCTATGCAGAGAAATAGCAATTGACCTCTGTAGACACTCAGAAAAATACATTGACCTGGCTGTACCTAACAGGAACAAAACCAGGTCTTCCTGAAAAAAGAATCCACCCCGTTGGACTATATATAAATTGGTTATATAAAAAAAAATTGAACTCTAAGAACAAAAGGGAACTAACTCAAAAGAGGAAGAATACCCTGTGCAGTTTGAACAAGCAAATCAGATATCTTAAGTCCTCTAAGGCTAGCTAAGAGTCCAAACTAGCATCCCTAGCTAAAGACAATCATAAGGCATTCTTTAGTTACATCTGAAACTTAAGAGGGAATGCCCAGCTGTGTGCCAAACTTACAGTGGACGGTACCACTCATACTGAACCTGAGGAAATTGCAAACTTGCTAGCTGACAGATTTTGCAATAACTTCTCCCCTCTGTCTCCACCTAACATGCCCCAAAGTATTCCTGACACCAGTCCTCTAACAAATATTTTCAAAGACAAGGTCATACAAGCACTCTTCGAGGCCAAAAACATGGCCTCTGTGGGACCAGATAGCATTCCAGGCTACTTACTAAGCTATCTAAAACAAGACCTAGCAGGACCACTTGGCACTCTCTTTAACAATAACCTGAGAACTGTCTTTGTCCCGGCAGAGTGGAGAATAGCAACAGTAATCCCCTTGCCCAAAGGGGGTCCATCAGCTGACCCTGGGAACTGTCAACCTATAAGCCTAACCAGCCGTATCTGCAAGGCCATGGAAAGAATCATCATGGACCTTATCCACAAGGATATAGGTGACCTTCAGACTCTTGAGCCAACCCAGTTTGGCTTCATTAAGGGTAGATCTTGCTTATTAAACCTGGTGGACTTCTTTGAGAATATCATCAAAGCCCTGGCTTTTGATACAATCTCCCATTTAGGATTCATTACTAGATGGGTAGCCAGCTGGCTCACCAACAGAACGCACACAGTCAAAGTTTGGGAGTCCACCTCCACCATTAGACCAGTTACCATTTGGGTACCGCAGGGATCTGTGCTGGGCCCTCTACTGTTTGAAATCCGTTTCTCTGAAGTCCAGGTGGAGGTAGATGGCCTGTGGCATTCCAGGTTTGCAGATGACTGTGTAAACTGGCTGCAATCATAGAGTGCCAAACTCAAGGACTAAAGCTTAATGCAAAATAAAATGCTTCATTATCCCCTTTGGCAAAGAAGTAGCCCCTGCTAATTATGATATAGATAGCACCCCTCTAAGCTCAAATTCCGTGGTGCGAGACTTGGGAACACAGGTTGATAGCAATCTAAACTTTGACCGCCATGTGTCCATAGTGGCAAGAAAAGCATTCTACATTGCACATCTCAAATAAGGGCATTGCATCCAAGACCAGGGAGGTTATAGCTCCACTGTACTCGACCCTTATCAGACCACTAATTGAGTACAATACTCCCTTCTGTATGTACCTCACCAGACACCTGTAGCAACTGGTGAGACTACAGAGGTTTCTTACCAAGAGAACCCAGGGCCTCCAAAGCATGACATACACGGAAAGACTGAAAGCCCTGTCACTGTACTCTGTATCATACAGGCTGTTGAGTGGCGACCTGCACCTGGCCTACAGAGCAGTCTCGGATCCTGCCTTAATGGAAATGTTGCACATCCCCAAATCAAATGAGAGGGATCTCAACCTAGCATTTGACATTAACAGAACAGAGACAAATATATCTCCGAGTGATTACTGCTCCTCTGGAAGAAGCTGCTACTCCATGTGAAGCAGAGCTCTTTGGTGACTCTATTCAAGTGCAGCCTTGACAATCCGATGGGTGACCATAAATTCATCCTGGGGAGGTGGCAGCTGTGTCCTCTGTGCTAATCATAGAATCCCTCTGCCATCTAAATATGGTCAATAAGGGTACTCTGTTTTTTACATGGCTAGGCTTGTAAAGGCCCTTGGACCATTAGCCTAGTAGCCTTCTATAAATATATAATATTAAATTATCAAGGTTATGTATGGATATTTATTTTATAGTATGCGTACAGTTTGGATGATTTTGCTGCATCATTAACTGCAGAGCAAAATTCTTACATGAGTAAAGTTGTTTCTAATTTGACTTGGGTGTCGAAACATGCTTTGAGAGGTGTGCAGATAGTTTTGAGAAATGCTGCTGCTTCTGTTGTATTTAGATGGGATGCTTGGTTACTTGTTCAGAACATCCTCTGGTGGTTTAAAAGGTGAAATTTTGAATTCACATTTAAGATCAGAGTTGGTGGTTGGGCCCTCTGTTAGAGATGCTGAATCAGTGGGATGATAGAGGCAAATTAATGCATGGGCTATCTAGGATATTTCATGTACCCAAGTTCTCCCCAAATGAGATGTCTTTCTTCAAGGGGCAGAATAGAGTAAAATCTTAACCAATGTCAGGGATCCAAAAGGTCATGACTGGAGGATAATTATTTGAAACCAAGCAAGAGTGGTACCTTTCCAGAAAAGGAGGAACCACCAAAACGGGATGACTATGCAGAGTCAGAGTACCCCTACCCCCCACTTCTAACTCCCCCAGACTTTCCCGCGACCCTGCAGATAGTCTCATGCAAATGGATTCTTAGAATAATTTGGAGAGGATAGACTTGGCATTGGATAGAAAACCCTTCCCTTTTCGGAGGAATTTCCTCCCAGCCACCAGACCAGAGCTGTTTCCTCCTGCGCTCAATCACATGGTTGAAGCAGGGTTCTTAGAAGCAGTGCTTGTGATACACAAAGGCAAAGGATTTTACTCAAGAATCATTTTTGTACCTAAAAAGGAGCACTTCTGGAGATTTGTCCTTTCTAAACTCCATTGCAAAAGTTCCAAAATTCAAAATGCTTATCTTACAGTTGATCCTAGCATTGCTCACAGAGTAATGTTTCATGGTGACTCTATATCTCGAGGATGTTTATCATCATATTCCTATTACTCCCAATTTCAAGACAGTTTTGAGATTTGCTGGGACTGGCATACATTATCAGTTTTCTATATTAATGAAACTGCACTGCTGAAGCAACACTGTGAAACCCGGAAATCTTTTAATGAAACTACACTTTTCACAAGACTCAAATGTAACATAAAACGTAGACTAACATATAATGTATCATAAGCGCTTTCATTCAAATGGTGTTAAACTTCATCAGGTATAAACCATAAAAATTTGTGGATTTAAATAGCACATTTCATCTTATTGGTCCCCGGACTACCCATCCCCTCCTTTTTCGTCATAACAGTAAGTTTCCTTCCTTAAAAAACTAAGCTAATTTCACATTCATGCTGATTTATTTCCCTCCTGGGGTCCAATTAAATTAACCATAAAATGCCATAATCACATCTTGTCCTTGCTATAATTTCTTTCTTTCTAATGCTTTCAACTTTAATATGTAAGAAATAGAACAGTGTTCATTAATTTCTGGCCAGCTATCAGCATTGAGCTTTACTTGCTATATTAATTCTTTCTTTTCTAACCATAATGTCCATGAGACCCCTTCCATTTTTTTCTTCTACTTTATCTGTAACCATATATTTAAATTGATGGTCGAGGTTATCATGGATATGTTTAACCAGGGCATTATTTAAATTTAATTTCTTAATGTTATATTCATGTTTGTAGACTCTCTGGTTAAACTTTCTTTCCGTTTTGCCCACATAAAAACTTTGTCAATGGATACACATTGTGATGTAAATTACCCCTCTTGTAGTACAATTATACTTCTCCTTTAAGTCATATTTAACATTCCTGACAATAAAACTAATCCCTATATTTATCTTTGAACAATAATGGCAGGATCCACATCTCACCATGCCATTATCTGTTTTCAGTCTTTTAATTCTTAAGGTTTAACCCATTACAAAATTCTGTATGTGGATATTCACCCACTCTATTTCTTATGTGGGATCATTGTCCAAAATGGGCCAATTTTTATTTAAAATCCACCTTAAAGTCTTATGAGCCACACAATAAGCTGTAACAAAATCATTATTAAAGTTAACCTTTCCCTTTTTCATATTATGGCAAATGGTCGATTCCCCATAATTAAAATAAGATTCTTTATCATTAAAACTGGTGGAATTGGTGGGGGAGGTTAAAAGAAAGAGAGCTGTGGGGTATTTTAAACCAGTTTGATCCATTGATTATAATAGGGAGGTTGGTATTGATCAAGGAGGAGAAATTAATGGAATTAATAATTTTTAATAGCAATAATAGTTTTAATGATTTAATTGATTCTCCAGTGTATGGATATTTATGAGGTGTAGATTTCTATGTATGCCACAGTTATATTTTACCTCACTCTGTGGTCTTTACTGTTGATTTTTATTTTGCATTTTTGTATGAGTTCTGTCCCTTTGTACACAGGCATTTTTCTTGCATTTTGTTAACTCATATTGTATTTTCAATATTTTGTGCTGTATGTGCTTTCTTATTTTTATATACTTGCAGTTAGCATGTTTAACGCACTGTAATGCTATTTTACTTGCTGCCAGTACTACAGATGTATTTAATGTAACTGGAATGTTTCTGCCTTATGTTTTTAGCAGATGTTTATAATGTTTCCATATAGCTTGAGATTTTATCTTATTTTTAGTTAGATTTACACTGCTTTTAAAATGCTTTTGACTTCTGTTCCGTACCTAAACACTTCCTCTGCACTCTTGCTGTACTTCTAACTTCTTCGTACTTCTCTTCTTTCCTTGTCTGCCATATCTTTTGACTTTCTTACCTTGATCTTACGTAACACTTTCTCTCTCTGTATCATTCTGCTGCCTTTCACTGTCTATCTCTCTCTCTCTCTCTCATTGTTTCTTCCACTACTTGCTGTTTTTGTTTATCCTCTGTCTTGCCTTTCTAATTTACTCATGCATGCCTTTCACTTTTTTATTTTATAGGTAGAAAGCTCAGGGATTGTATTCTGCTTGAACGCAAGCAGCTTTTCACCTGTCCTTCCAAGCAATACGTCCTGTTCAAAACTGAAAGCCTCAGCTCCACATTTGTGTTTAACTTAGTGAAGTACGTGCAATAAATAAAGTCTATTTGCATTATTTATTTGTTTCTGTGAAGTCACTAGCACACCTTCGAGCCATACATTAGCCCCCTCCCTCCATTTTCTCTTGACTCTCTTTAGTTCTGTCTGACATTTATTATTTTTTTTCTCTTCTTCTTCTGTGCTGTGGTAGCGTTGTCGCCTCACAGTAAGACTGTCTGGTTCGATTCTCAGCTAGAGTGTCTTCTGCGTGGAGACATGCGTGAATGGGCGTACCTTCGTTGAAGGTTGTGCATCAGGCCTGGCAAGCCGGTACGTAAAAATCAACTGCCAATCATTAGCGGACTGGAGTTCCACTGTGGCGACCCCTAACCGGGAAAAGCCGAAAGACCCAAACAAACTTCTGTCTAGAATGTCTCTCCCCTAATTGTCTTCATTCTTAGCCTGTCTCCTTCCTTCCGACCTGTTTATACCTTATCTTCTGACTTTGACTAGCATTGTTCTCTGGGCTAACCCTTATCTTCCTTTGCTATCTTTATCTTGCATTTCCTTTCTCGTTAGTCAGTTGTTATACTCACCTTTTTGTTTTTCTACTTTGGTTCTCTAGCGACTGCAATTTCAGCCTTCTACTTCTGCTTTACACATTGTTTCTCTTCACTTTTGCTGTTTGCTGAAGCCTGGTCCAACCTGCTCTGTTCGGCCTTGCCATGCCCGTGCTCCCCTACCCCCATTCCCACCCACCCAAGTTCACTTTCCTTTATAGTTATGCCTCTGAATCCCTCCCATTTCCTTAGCCAACCTCCTGTGACTCTAACCTATCAAAATTCTTTACTACCTTTCTTTCCTCCTATCTTTCTTAACTTTCACTATTCTCCACCTATCTATCCCTCCACCCCTCCTCTCACTTTGCTCCCTCCTACCCTTTCCTTAACTAGCCACCTTAATCCCTCCCCTAAGCCAACCTTTTTTATCCCTTTTTTATTCAGAACCCCCCTCTCAGCCTTACTTACCCTCTACCTTTTTTAACTCTTACTATTTTCTGCCTTTCTATTCCCACCACCCCTCCTTTCACTTTACTCCCCTTCTCCCCTTTCTTAACTCTTTTTATTCTCTACTTATCCCACTCCACTCTTCACCTTCTTTTACTCGCACAGTTTTTCTTTCACTCACACTCCCTCTTTTTCTTATCCACTATTTCATTGACATAAACTAAAAATATGCCTATTACTTCTCTCTCATCCTCTTTACACCCCTTCATCATTTCCACTCTTCTTCTTTTCTACAAGCTGAACCCTTATCACACTCAACTAACTCACCTACCCTGCTCTCCAATATCCTGTCATACCATTACACACTTCGAAACGCACTTTTCCTATTCCTTATCTCCCTCACTCTTCTCCTGTACAGAATTTACTCTGCCCAAAATTAAACTGCCTCCTAATATTTATCTACTTTACAGAACAAAACAAAAATATATCTCTCCCTATATCTTTAAATTATTTCCTCTTCACATTTGTAACACCCTTTTACTCTTTGGAGAAGTTCACCCTAATCCTGGTCCTCAAACTAATCTACCTGCATCTTCTACTCCTCCACAAATCCCTCTGTTTACTCCTAACCAAATTTCAAAACAACTCTCCTCATATCAACATCCACAGTATCCTTAACAAGGTAACAGAATTTCACTCATGGATAGCTCAATACTCCCCCAACATAGTTGCTGTCTCTGAGACTTGGCTTAAACAACACAACACAGACAATGAACTTCTCCCCCCAGGATATAACATTCTATACTTTGATAGAACAAATAAAAAAGGAGGTGGAGTTGCTATTCTTGTACTTGGACTTAATTTCCCCTACCCTTCATGTTAACTCTCCTCCTTCCTTTAACCTGCTGAACTTCTAATTGCTAACTTTAAAGCTAACATTCACAAAAGCATAACAATTGTTGCCATTTATATTCCACCAGGTGATAACATATCCCTTCTTGAACAGATTCTCAATTGGATGTCAGACCATATACCCAGTGAGACTGTAATACTTGGTGATGTTAACATCAGCTCTCTGTTCTAACTCCCCTACCAACTACATTAACCTTTTTGGCTGTACACAACTTCTAATCTCCCACTTTCCACTACAAACCTACCAATACTAGTTGTTTTATTGAGTGGATTTTAGTCTCTAACCCTAACATGTATTACAACCCAGACACTCTACCTGACTCCATCAGTGATCACTGCCCTGTATGAATCCTCATTTTTTCTCCTCACATTTCCAGACCCCACAAATTCAAAGAATGCTGGAAACGAACTACCTTCAACCCTGAGACATTTAATCAAGCTCTCTCCGGTATAGATTGGTTCTTCCTCTTTACCTTACCTCTTGATGAAGCTGTATCTCAATTTAACTTAATCTTCCTTAATACACTTAACTCCCTTGCCCCTCCTAGAACTGTTAGAGTTAAATCCCACAACTCCCCCTGGTTAACCAACTCTACTCGGTCTTTTATACAAAAAAGAGATTCCACTTGGAAACTCTAATCTAAGACTAAATCTCCCTCAAATTCCCAGTGATATAGAGAACTTTGTAATCTCACTAAAAAAATATTAACGATGATAAAAGAAATTTCTACCATCAATCTCAGACCACTCAATCTAGAAATCCTAAAAAATTCTGGAATTCTATAAATCAAATTCTCTATCCAGGAAATCCCTCTACACCTAATCCCTGCCCTAACAATACACCCTTAGAAACTGCATCTATTTTCAGTTCTTACTTCATTGACACCATAAGTAAACTTATGCAGACTTCTAACCCATCACATCTCTTACCACACACAGCTCCCAGTCAACAACTCCCCCTTCACACCCAGTTCCTACAAGCTACATTAAAAACTTCTCCTCAAACTTAAAACATGCTCCCCATCAGCTGATGGTCTTCCATCTTTCTTTCTAAAAACTGCTGCTTCATCTGTAGCATACCCTGTCTCTATCCTCATAAACCACTCTGTCACTGAATCTACTGTACCTACTCTTTGGAAAAAGTTCTATACTATACCCATTCACAAAGGTGGAAATTCCACAGAACTTTCTAACTTTTGATCTATCACTATACTTTCTCCCCTCTCTAAAATGCCCGAACACTGCATCTACAAACAACTCATGGCCCACCTCACCCAAGGGAACCTGATCACCCTTACCCAACATGGCTTCCACCCGCATCATAGCACTTCTACTGCTCTCATTTCCTTTACCAATATCATTTCCCTAGCCAGAGATGATGATAAACTTGTGTCCTGTCTTTTCTTAGATCTGTCAAAAACCTTTGATATTGTCTACCATCCTATACTTTTCTCTAAGCTATCCCAGCTCATCCTTTCCACACCATCTATCTCCTAATTTAAAAGCTACCTTTCTGATTGGCAGCAGTCCATTAAATGGCTTTTTGCTCTTTCTCCATTTCTCCCTATCAAAACTGATGTCCCACAAGGCTCTATTGTTGGACCTCTTCTTTTTAATGTTTTTCTAATGAACTACACAAATCTTGTCTTCAGTCTTCCCTCATGCAATATACCGACGACTCAGCCATTAAATCTATAGCTGGTAACCCTACTGAACTACTCACTCTCACTCAAACATGGCTTACTAATGCTCAAATCTCAAAAAGACAAAACAACTTCTCTTCCTCCCAGAACCCCTCTACCACCTCAAGGCCTCATTTAACATTCTTTCATTGAACAATACTAATATCACCCCTATAAGTCATACTAAACTCCTTGTTGTAATTATAGATGATCAACTGACATGTGACTTGCACGTATAGCACTCTATTAAGAAAACCCTTCAAAAGCTTTGCTGTCTGTATAGAAACAAAAGGTTCCTCACCCCTACTTCCAGAATCTCATTGAACGATGCTCATCTTATTCCCAACCTTTTCTAGATTTCACAAATATTTACTAATCTTCCGTCTTCTCTTCGCTCTAAACTTGAAACTACCTATAACAAAGTGGCTAGATTTGCTGCTAATCTGCCATCCAAATGACATCAATGTAATGCCCCCAGGTTACTTAATTGGCTAGAGTTCCCTAACAAACTGAAAGTTATTCAGTTACTCGTCCATTCCATCATCAATAAACCTTCTTCTTGCCCGAACATCTCCTCGATAATTTAATTTTATATCCCTCCTTGACCACTAAGGAGCTCTTTTCAATATTTGTTACAGATTCATAAACCTAAAAAATCTGTTGGACAGAACCTATATAGTTGCTCACCCGCCATTCAATGAAACAAGCTTCCCATGACCCTGAGATGCATACCTCAAGTCTACAAATTTAAGAGATCTCTTAAAGAATATCTAAACCACACTTGCATTTGTCACTGTAACCACCCTACCTGACTCTAGACTTTACCCTTTCCCTTCTCCTTCCTAATCCTTTATTTTCCTTCCTTTGCTCTATTTCCTTCTTCAACTTACCTGATTTCTTCTACCTATTTATTTACCTGACTCTCTTCTTATTTTCTTCTCTTATTTGCTTTAGACTTTAATTTTACTATATTTTAACCTTCTGCTAATAAATTTACCTTCTGTTAACAATAATTTGTTTCTAATTTTCATACTGAATTTTCACTATTTAATATTTCATATGTCTATGCCACCAGTATGATTATCTTTTATTCTTTTGCTAACTTTTTTTTTGTATTTTAAAATTATTGTAACTTGTATTTTCATTTATATACATATTTGTACTGTGGAGCTTTTCTCCCTGGGCCTCCGTTGAAAAAGGGCTGTGTCCCAGTCAACAAATGTCAAATAAATAAAATTGTAGGAAGGACAAGATGTGATTAGGGAATTTTATGGTTGATTTAACTGGACCCCAGGAGGGGAATAAATCAATATGAATGTGAAATTAGCGTAGTTTTTTAAGTAAAGAAATTTACTGTTATGAAGAAAAAGGAGGATGTGGGTAGTCCAGGGACCAATGAGATGTGTTGTGCTGCTATTTAAATCCATGAATTTTTATGGTTTATATCTGAAGAAGTTTAACAATGAACAAAAGCGTTTATATGTTATATGTTGTTCTACATTTTTTGTTATACTTGTGATCTTTAGTCTTGTGGAAAGTGTAGTTTCATTAAAAGATTTTGGATTTTCACAGTGTCATTTCAGCAGTTGCATTTTTTTTAGTTGTTTTCATTGGTCTTTCTCGTTCTGGTTTTAGTTTTTGCAGTTTTCTATATTATCCTTTGGCTTACCTACTGCACCTTGAGTGTTTGTAAAGTAACTGGCCACAGTGGTTGCCTATTGCAGAACCCTAGGCATCCACATTTTTCCTTATTTAGACAACTTGCTGAATTATGCAGATTGTGTATCCAGGTGTTTGAAGCCCTTAGACAAGGTTGCATCCTTCCTCCCTTCTTTTTTTCACTTGGGCTTCAGATTGAACCTTCAAAAGTCCTTCCTCACATCCTCTCAATGAATTGTTTTCTTGGGGTGTTGGACAGACACAATGAAAATGATGGCCTTCCTGACAGAAGACAAAGTTCTGATTAATCAGTGAATTTCTAGACATGGCCTTAGCAAGCAAGTTGTGAAAAATTCTAAACCTCATGGCATCAGTGATCCTTGTGATGCCACTAGCCAGGCTACACATGAGAAAAATTCAGTGGTACTTGAAAATTTGTTGGACCCAGCACCTCCATCCCTTGGATTTCCAGGTACCAGTACTGGGATTTGTGAAATAGGAACTACACTGTGGATGGATCAGTTGTCTTTGAATCTAGGATATCCTTTCTCTCTTCAGACCCCCCAGCCCAGTCTGTCAGATGAACTCCTCATGGGAAGCAGTGTCCATGGGAGTTTGGGTGCAAGTCTTGCGAGGTCATCAGGACATGCCAAAGCACATAAACATAAATACATGTAAAGCAGAGTGCCTCTTTGGACCTCTTCAAGAGGAACCTTGACGATTGGATGGGAGAAAGGAAATTCACCCCAGGGATCACGTCAGTCGCCCTGCTAGACAGGGGTCCAGGAAAGTAAATAATGTGGGAAGAAATAGCCAGGGAATTGTTATGGCTAGGCTTGTATAGGCCCTAGGGCTGATAGCCTAGTACCAACCTATGAAATGTTGGCAGTAAGTCATGCTTTAAAAGTTCTTCACCACTTATGAACTCTGGATCCTCTTCTAGTGGTTACAGACACCACCGCTGTGATGTGGTACATGAACAAGTAAGTAGGTACAAGGTCATACCCTCTTTGCCTGTCTGCAGTGATTGCCTGAGAGCTGGCTCTACAGCATGCTCAGACTTTTCTGGCCTCATACATTCTGTCAGAGCAAAACACAGTGGCAGACAGACTAAGCAGATCCAATACAGACCATCATGAGTGGAAGCTCTATATGGAGATCTTCCTGGATTTGATCATGATGTGGGGAACATCTCACATAGATCTCTTTGCTTCCTTTCAAAACAGACAACTGAAAAAAATCTGTTCACGACATCTTTGCAGCCAAGCTTGGAAGAAAGACTCTATCATTCGCATGCATGGGAATGTTTCTGTATGTATTTACACCCTTTTCACCGATTTCTAAGGTATTTCCAAAGATTCAAAAAGAATTACCAGAGATCATTGGGGTAACCAATTTTGGCCCAGGCAAAGTTGGTTCTCCCCTTTGATGGAATTGACCAAGGGCAGTTACCATAAGCTACCTCACAGAGTAGATCTGCTCACAGAGCGTCAGGGGCAAATGGTACACCCCAACTTCGAGTAATTCCAAATGACAGCCAGGATGATTCTATTTTGATACCTTTTAGGCACTTGCTCCATAAGGATGTCCAGCAGGTATTTAAGGATTCAAGAAAACCCGCAACTAGAATATTTTGCATTTACAAGTATAGGAGGTTTTGTAGGTGGTGTGTAGCCAAAAACAGATGTCCTGAAAGGGTTTCAAACCCTCTGGTTTTGAAATATTTGGTTGAGTTACTTAGAGATGGTTTGTCTTGTACTTCTATCAAAATGCATCTTGCAGCCAGCTCAGCTGTTCTGCCCATGGATAACCCTCTTTCATCCCTTTTTGTGGTCAAACATCTTATGAAAGGGTTGTTGCAAATGAGACCTCATTGAAAGCAAATTTCTTTTCCCTGGGATGTCAACTTTGTTCTTGAAAATTTGCCATTACCTGCTTTTGAACCTGCCTGTCAGACTAATTTATGGTTCATTACTCAGAAGACTGATTCACGCATTGCTCTGGCATCTGCAAGCTGAGTTTGTGAGCTGCAGGCTCTCATGGTGGGTCAACCCTATCTGATTTTTAAAAGGACAGTATTGTGTTGTGCATTAATCCATCATACATGCCTAAAGTTGTTTCTTCATTTATCTTTTGTCAAGCCATCAAGCTTCCAGTCTTCTATCCTGAGCCAAAAAAAGGAGAAAAGATTGTGCAATACCTTGGCTGTACACAGGCAGCTTAGGTACTGCATTGAAAGAGCAAAGCCTTTTAGGAATGCTGAACAGCTATTTGTGTGCTACATGGGGGCTGGGAAAGTGCAGCTTTCTAAGCAAACTACTGCATGATGGTTATCTTCTGCTATTTTCTGTTACTCCTGCCATGCCAAATCTCTTCCAGGTAAGGTTAAGACTCATTCAGCTAATTCCTTATCCTCTTTTATGGCATATTGGAAAGGGGTGGACTCTAGAAGTACTGGAGAGCAGTAGCCTGATCTTCTCTTCAGACCTTCACAAAGCACTACAACTGTTTTTCTTTTCAAGGTTGAGAGCAGACTTTGCTAAGACCATTATCCAGGAGTTCCTGGGTCTTTATCCGTCCACCACCCAGTTAGGGTCGGCTTTGGTAATATACCCAAAATGCCACTTAGGCAGTGAGAATGATGAACATAGTACATTTGTGCAAGTCCTACAAACATGTAACAGAAGATGTTCAAATTCCTTGCTGCCTCAGTAGCAGCACCCCCTCGCCATCCCCCAGAATGTGCATAGTTGAGGTGGGTTTAAACCTCTTTGATTTGGTTGTTGATGGATTTGATTTTTATGTGGTATTATGATTTGCTGCTGATTTACTCTTGCTAAATGATTTTGGCTTCAGGTACTTTCATCTCCTTCTTTGTGAAAACAAAAAAGCCTGAGCACTCATTTCCTATCACAGCTGTAGGCTTCTTTCTCAGGATATGCTCAGCAAATCAGCTGTCACAGGAAGCGAGAGAGAGGGGACTCTGAGCTTTTAAAAGCTGGCCAGTACTGGGTTGCCTTAACAGATAGCCCAAAAAGTGAATAAGGCCATGAGGAATTTAAACATCTACTGTTACAGTTAAGTACTTGTGCAACTGTACTTTCGTACTGAAACACTTTAATACACCCGACACAACAGAATTAGTTAGAGGTTGGTATATTGAAGACCATTCCAGCAAAGGTGAATACTGTGCGGCAGAATGTTGGAAAGAACATTTCCGCACACATGCAGTATGTAATAGTTTAGATTTTTTTGCGTCCTGGAAGAAGGATGCAGCAGCTTCAACATCTCACACAGTGTTCTGTAAAGCAGAAGTATCATGGCTAGTCTTCTAAAGACCATATCACGCCCTACAAAATTGACTAAATAGGGCATACACCAACTTTTTGAAGGATATTAGTTACCAGGATCCAGTGGCAAATTAACAGTTGTGTAGTGGTGCCCCAGCTGTGTGGCAGGGGGTAATAAACCCTTGACAGTGACTTGGGAAGCTGGAAGTGCTGAAGAAGGTGGGTGAGGGATGTGCAGCTTGTGTTAGCTCACTCACCTGAGAGGGAAGGCTATGTTGGCTCCACCAGAGGATGTGGGTAGGCCCATCCAAGCCAGTAGGGTAACCTTAGTGAAGATATGTCAGGGAGCAGGTATGCCTCCTTACAAGGACCAAGGCAGTCATTTTGTGGTTGTGCAAAACCCTCATTACATGAGGACGAGATTAGGTAGCATAGTAAAAATACAGTAATGCCTGCCAGGAATGATGACTTTGCAATCGGCTGTCAACTTACAAGGAACGAATGGGCTGGGAATAGCTCTCATCTCATGAGGTGCAATTGGACCAGTCATTTGCAGGGAGCTAATTGTCAATAGGAAAAGTTGCACCAAAAAATGTGTGAATTAATTAAATTGTGTGATGGTGAGGTGAACATTTTGAAAATTATGTTAATTTGTTTTATCTTACATCAAACACAAGTGATTTTCTCCCAGAAATGTAACACACAAAACCATTTCCTTGTAGGTTCATAGGTAGGTACTAGGCTATTGGCCCTAGGGCCTATATAAGCCTAGCCAGAAAGGTACCCTGGCTTTTGCCACCCAAGAAAATTGTTTTCCTGTGCCCCTATCGAGCAGAGCCACAGAAGTGATACCCGGGGTGATTTTCCTATCTCCCATCCAGTCATCAAGATTTTTCTTGAAGAGTGCTAATGAGGAGCTTTGTTTGATAGGTAGTTTGTTCCAGAGTATGGGAAGTCTCTGGGCAGGAATCTATCCCTCCAGCATGTTCTGTTTATTGTGGTGACAAGGTTTAGGTCCCTGGAGCATGTAGCTCGGTGGGACTGGGATTTCTTTAAGTGGAGCATGTCCAGCAGCTCTGGGTTTGACATAGCTTTGTATGTTCGGCAGAGGTCACCTCTGAGTATGCTTTAAAGTTTTTTTAAAGAATAATACAGCAGCAGTTGTTATGCATATTGATGTATAACAGTAGTGCAGTTTTTGAACTGGACAGTAGAAAACGTCTTAAAAGGAACGTGTTTCTTTCTTTATTTCAGTCTGGAATATATGATCCTCACCCAGAAGATGGAACATCTGCAAAAGAAAACAGACATGTGTTTCCTGATACAGTCCCTAGAAGAGTTGGAAGCTTCTACAGAGGTATGAATTACACAACAAAGGAATGGGTAGATGAAATGATCACTGATTTTCCTGATTAACTTAAATTACTTGTGGAAGACTGTGCTAGAAAGCTTGCACATTCTTAATTGTAGCTCTGAAATTCTTCTTGAAGTAACAGACACTAACAGAAGAGATAGATTCACATGAAAGACAATTTAATGTCCATCGACTATGGTGATGGAATAGAGCCTTTAATTTCTGTAATGTAAAGTTTAGGTCCAGGGAACACGAAGCTTGTGTTAAGTTGTCTAAGTGTCGAACCTTTTCAAGGCATATACTGACAGATGGATTAGGAACTATCTGGGGTTATCTGCAGTTTGTTAGAGTACACTGTTGTCTGGTGTTGACAGATTAAAGCTTGTGGTGTGTAGTATTACATAGCTCAGTCAGTAGACCAAAGAAAATAACTCCTGTTACTGAACTACATCACTTGTAACAAGATTGAGATATGGACATGTGCTGACCCCACAGGTTTCATTTACTCATCTGCTTTTCTGAAGAAAATGTTTAATCTTTATCACGTTTCAGTCATTTTATTTATTTTTATTTTGTTTGTTTACACTTTGTTGACCACCTCAGTTCCAGTAGACTTGTTGCCGAATACCCGAGGTGATATTCATACTGCCTAGGGGTAATTTGGCTTAGGCATTTGGGAACTTCCCGTACTCATCGTTGCAAGTGAGACCCATTTTGGAGGAGCACTTTCTCTTTCCATTCCAGGCACAGAGGCAGTCTGGAGAAACGGAGGCAGATGTAGAGCGAAGGAGGTGATTGATAAAATGGAGGAGACTTGGAGATGTGTGCAGGATTCTGAGGAATTGTTTCAAAGAAATCTGTTTAATGGAGATGAGTCAGCAAATGATGGATGTAAAATTACAACCCTCCAGTCAGGAGGGTTGCAGGATGATTTTCTTAAAGAAATGGTGGTGTAGAGTGAGCCAGAAAATGAGAGAGATGTTTCCTAGGGGACATTATGTATATAATGCAAAAGGAGGTTGCAGAGATGATCCTGAAGAATAGTGGTGAGATGGAAACGAAAACATATGCAGAGAAAGTAAAAGAAGGCAGAAGGGGAGTTGCAGAAAAGGCAGAATAAAATGAAAAACAGAAGTATGTGGTAAGGATTCAAAGTAAAGAAGTCAAAGAAATGAACATGTATGAAGTGTGGGACAAGTTAATGAGTCTATATTATAATCTCGAAGGTTTAAAACTTCGAATCACTAAAGATTGAACTTTAGTGATCGAAGTCTTAAACCATCGAAACCAAAAAAAAAATACTAAATTGAAAAAAAAAAAAAAAAACTAAGTGTGTAGGCAGGGGGGCAAGCCCCCCTGCACCCACCACACACCCTACTTAAATATACGAACTCCGAGAACGCACTACATTGAAGTAAACGGAAATCTCCCCCTACGGAGATTTTCAGTTTAAACGTTTGATGTAGTGCGGTTTTGGTATTCTCCTGTCGACAATATCATATTCGATATTGTCAGACTTCGAGATTTTAATATAGACCCCAATTTAATAGCTCCTTTGGGTGTAAAAGCAAATGATGTAAGAGCATTTATTCTTATTAACGAAGAGACATTTTGTGACATTATATTTGAGACGGTTTTTTCAGTGGAGAGACTTTGAAAGGACATTTAAAAATTTAAAGAAAAGAAGTACTGGACATTGCAAACGTTTATGACAAAAATGGGTTTATGGACTGGTGGCTGGGATTGTAATACTGTGTTAAAATAGAAAGAGAAAAAATTATACATATAGCAAACATGATAAATGTGGAGGGGAATATAGGTTTTGTAAAATATTGGGGACAACCCAAAGCATGTTTTTTGTGGAAAAGAATGATATTTGATAACTTGAAAAAAGAAAATGTTATATTTGTGGGGGAATGGGACTTAATATGAATTGAAATGCTATAAATGTTAACAACATTGGCCATTTATGGATAGATTGCAAAAATTAAAATAGGGAAATAGAAAGAGAAGAAAATTAGCAAAATGAAGAACTTTTAGAGGTAATAGAAATAGAAGAAAAAAATAGATGAGGAAAAGTAATATGTCATTTTCAAAACTTACTTCATAAATTGGGAGATAATAAAAAAATAATTCTGTTGGTAAAAGGATAAAAGACAGAAACAAGAAATGTAAAGGAATAAGTACAAAAGGAAAGGAAATGGATGAAAATGAATAAATATAGCTAATGATGGGTGGTTGGTTCTGTGGTTTTAAGGTGACTCAGACATAAAATGCAGTGTTTGATTCTCACATTTGAGAGAGAAATTGGCTAGGCTTAGAATGGCTTATTTAGAAAGCAAGCCTAGAAATTAGCTATGAACTGAATCTAAGGAAAAGGGAAACTGTAAATTTTAGAATGCTTTCTATAAATATGAAT
The DNA here is from genome assembly GCF_019279795.1 of Protopterus annectens. Lineage (NCBI taxonomy): Eukaryota > Metazoa > Chordata > Ceratodontiformes > Protopteridae > Protopterus > Protopterus annectens. The sequence continues at coordinate 407,402,748 of NC_056736.1, forward strand.
GGTATTGAAAATATATTAAGAAAAATAGGGATTTTGGAGTGGTTCATAGATGTTTACTAGGCTAACGACCACAAGGGCCTTTTTAAGCCTAGCCATACATCCCAAATCAATGACAAGTTCTGATACCCTTGATAAGTGTAAGCATGGGCCTGGGAAATGAACCTACCTGTGTCCATTAGAGACAGGTGCCAAACCAGGGATGAATTTCCCGTTCCTCATCCAGTTGTCCAAGTTGCACTTGAATTGGGTTAGGAGGGTACTCTGATTCACATAGATGGGGAGCCTATTCCATAGACGGGGTAGCCCCTGGGATACATACCTATCTCTCCAGCAGGTCCTGTTTATATCACAGGCAAGGTTTAAGTCTTTGTAATGGTGTAATACATGTGATAGAGATGTTAGAAGAGACAAGATTTTTAACAATTGAAAGATTACAAACAGATACTCTAGGAAGGAAAGATAATCAAGAATCTAGGAAATGAGAGATGTTCTAGAATAGCCATATTCTGTAGAAATACAGTAAAGACAGTAGATGTAACAAACAAAAATGGGAGGGTTATCTGTTGTAGAGTTAAAATGAAAAGAACAAGTATATAGAATTATACTATTGTATGAATATACTAATTGTGAAGAAAGGGAAAGCTTATTTCATCAGATTTTAGACTATGCCGTGATAATATGAATATTATGATAACAGGAAACTTTAATTGTGAATTAAGAGAAAATGTAAAAAGAAAGGAAGTAATATAAGAAAAATGTTAGTTATAAGATGTGGTAAGCTAAAACTTTGGCACAAAATTTCATGGACACACAAAAGGGGTATGCATAGAACTGAAATAGATTATTTTATAGAATCAGAAGGTTTAGTTATAGCAGAAGAGGAGGTAGTTGAAACATTATTTTCTAATCATCTTGCAATATGATTAGAGATGAAGGAAAACAAGGAAAAATATATACAAATAGGCAAAGGAATAAAAAGGATAAATGAGAAAGTGTGAAATGAAGATAGAAAGGTAGTAGCAGATCATATTACCATGAGAACATTTTAGATAAGTGGTCTGAATGGTGGGTGATATTTAAGGGGAAAAAGTGTTGTGTGTGTATATATACATATATATGTATATATACCTATATATATACACATATATATATATATATATATATACACAAAAACATTTTATGCAGTGGTAATATGATGTGAGAAAAGGAGAAATAAAAATGCAAAAGAACAAATTATGCATTGGAGATTTACAACATAATGACAGTATTTTGACAAAAAGAATTAGATGAAAGAAATCAAGAAAATTGCAAGAATTGTTATATAAACAAAAATATTTTTTACAAGGAAGAAGAGAAGAGGTATCAAGTTACTTAAGCATATTAGTAAATTAAGATGGTAGGGTAATAAGAGATAAAGTATAAACAGAGCAATAGAACTCAGCAAATGATTATGAATAGTATAGTACAGTATGTACAAGAAACGTTTAAAGAAGAAAAGAAGGTAGTGAATAAGAAAACGAATAGTTGGAGATTTCTTTAAATGAGCTAGATAAAGTATTAGGGGACGTAAATATACATTTGGCTGCAGCACCAAATGGAATAATGTATGAAATGTATAAAAATTTAAGGGTTGGCAAAATAAATATTTTTTAAAGATTTTTAATGAATGGTTAAATGAAGGCTTTATGCATAAAGAATTGTGTAGTGGAATACTTAATTCATATGAAAGAAGAATGATAGAAGACAAAACTGGAGACCAGTAGTATTGAATAATAATGATTATAAGATCTTTAAGAATAAAACAAAATAAATTTCAAACTAAAATGGAAAATATTATAGAAAATAGTATATATAGTATAAAGGGGAAGGGTTTTCAAGAATTATTAATGATAGAGAAGTTGTGGATGGTGTTATGACTAGAATAAAACTGGACATGAAGTCTTATGGGTAATAATGAAAGAATGTAAGTGAGAAAGTTAGGAAATTATGTATGTTAGCTTATAGTAAAAATAAATTAAAAATATTTGTAAATGGCTGGTTAAGCGAAGAGGTACTTGTGAAGAATGGTGTAAGACAGGGATGCCCAATGAATTGTATACTCTTTGCATTAGTTATGAATGTGATAGCATGTGAAGTGTATCACAAAATGAAGGAGGTATTAACTGCTAAAGGGTTAAGAATTCCTGTTTTGTTAATATATGCAGATGACATTATAATAATTCCAAAAAACAAAATTTGAATAAAAGAAGTAATTTACACAAGTAAGTGTCTATAGGTGATAGTCATGGCTTTAATAAAGAGAAAAGTAAAGGTTTAGGTGATATTTTGGGAGGAAAGATTAAGTAGAATTCAGTAGGAAAAACAGTGAAAGAAATTAAGCAAACCTGTCTTTTCCTGGTGAACATATAAATTATAATTTAGAAAAGGGCTTATTTGATAAATTCAGTACTGATGTGGAAATAGCATACTTAGCAAGTGTATTTATGATGCCAGCAATAACTGAAAAGGAATATTGTTTTCATTTTTATAGGGTTCTAGATTAAACCCAGTAAAAAGTGGAGTATTCTATATAAATAAAGAAGGAAATGTAGGGTTAATTAACCCAATTGTTTATGCTGCTTCATTAAATTTGTAGAAAGTGTGAAAGTGAATAAATGAAAAAAATGAGAAATTCATAGTAAAACTGTGTAGTATGACAAATGTTGGGGTGTTGTAAAAAGAGTAAAAGAGAAAAAGTGTATGAATGAAGAAATAAAATGTTGTCAAGAAAAAAATATTTTGTAGAAAATAAAAATTGATATTGAAAAGAGAAAAGTATGGTATAAGAATGTTATGATAAAACACTACTATGTAAAGCCATGGAAAAATCTAACAGATGAAAAAAATTAAAGCTATAAAAATAAGAAGCAAATGGTGTAATCAAAAAGTAGAATGTCAAGATTTTTTGTGGAGATTGGTAATAGAGAAATTGCCAGTAAAATGAAATATGCCATGTACAAAGAAAAGTGATAGAATATGTTTACACTGTCAAGGAGAAACTACAGAACACGTGTTTTTGAAATGTAAGAGTAAAAGCATTATTGGGAAAAGTAAGTAAAGAAGATTTTTGTACATATAAAAGAAGTTGACAAAAATTATAAGAAAAGAAGTAAAGAATATGTTAAAAGAATAGATAAATTTTTTTGTTATATGGATGAAAGAATAAATGAAATTGTGTTTAATGGTAAATGGATTTAGCAACCGTGTTAAGTAAAATCAGATGGTGTTTATGGAAAAAGGAGTGGGGATCGAGTAGGGATGAAAATTTAATATGATTGTAAAGGAAATTATGAATATGTGTAAATAGATTTGTATATTTTTATATTTGTACATATGTAAATATTTGTAAATATTTTGTAAGTAAGTTATTTCTGTATGTAAGTAAAGGACCCCAATTCCCTTTTTACATCTACCTAAGCTATCACCAACTAAGGCATATGGGGCTTCAGTTTAACTTCTTATACAAAGAACAGCATACTCAGGAGTGTACCTCGATTAATTCCATATGAAATTCAGACTATGATCATGAAGGCAGTTCCTTGTCATCTAATTCCTTTCCTGAAGGCATTCATTTTGCAGAAGTCATAAGCTAACTGGCAGAATATTTTGAATGGCCTTAATGGGACTCCTCATCCCATTTGAACAAATTGTTAGGGATTATCAGACTTAAACAATATAGGTTGTACCACCATTATCTCATAGTCTGCCAAGACCCTGGTGTAGTGGTATATCCCCTCAAAAGATCTTAGAGTACCAGTGGACATGTCAGAATTATATAACCATTAGAAATGTGGTACAGGCACATTTCCCTTTTCTTTTTCATCTTGCTTAGAAGCCAGTTCCCTTAACTTCATTTATACTTGACAGGGATCCAGGCTGTTGGGCAGGTATCAAGAAACTACACAACTCTACAGTTTTGTAGTGAGTATCTCTTGACACCATACCCCACACGGTTAGCTACCAGAGTTCATTTCTGAACCAGATTATTGAATGCTTTCAGTGTATATCTTAAGGGAAAAACAGAACATAGTCTGAAAAGTTAAATGCCACTGCTGGCAAAATTGGAGTGAACTTGTTAAAATGTGCTTGTACATTGGTAGTAGTGTTAAGGCATGTAGGACTAAGAATTGAATGATATAAAGAAAGTATGAAGGGCCAGTTAATGGATGCTTCACTTTCTGCAAATGCCTTGTTTGTCAAAACTAACTAATAACATTGCATGTAAGAGACTTGGAAGATAAGGGAAAGACGAACTTTTGTCAGACAATTACTCAACACACTACCCCAGATCTCTTAAGAGCTTTTTCACTAGTATGAGGCCATTGTATTGCATGCAGATCTCCTCTCAGAAGCTGTTAGAAAAGAAGACAGTCCCCACTTAAATGTACAAGTACAGTTAAGCTGCAGCAGAGAAGGCCCTGGTGGCAGCTGCCTGAATCTACTTTCCACCCCGCAAAGCAATTTCTTACATGCTTCTTCAGTCTTGGATAATATTGCCTTATTACACATGTGGCAGCCACTGTGAACTTTGAAGAATATTTGGAAGTAGGCCACAGATTCCTAAGAGAGAATTTTTTTTCTGTAGATCAGGGAAAACAGAATTTTGGTAGTGGCAAAATGCACTCAAACCTACTGAATGTAGTGCCTTTAATGCCTCCAGCATTAAGTGATAAATTTTAAACCTTTGACTCTCTTCAGTAATCACTTCAACTATTTTGGACGTCTCAGCAGTCTGAAGGAATTGAAGGTAGTTTCAAGGGTATTTGCAGCTTAACATGGCAACTTCCTCCCTGGTCCACTGCATATGTACATGTGCAGGAGACAGGAGTGGCTCGTGCTATCGGACTGCGGGACTGCCACCCCCCCCCTGCTGTAAAATTGAAAACAGAACTTTTAAAAGTAAAATAATTACCTTGCAAGTCCCGGAATGAACTGTGCATGTGTGCTCGGCAAGTTCCGGGTTTCTGTAAATCCGGACTGCTGTTTAACCAGTCCGGATTACGAAGAGAAGGCTTCTGTACACTGAGGTTCAAAAGTATGTGTGGTTTGTAACCGCATAGACTGGAAGGGGATCGGACTGCAATGTCTGCAGTCACATACATGGGGATACAAGGCGTCACATACATGGATAGCTACTGATTAGCTCTGGCTGCAAGGGAAGGGAATTTGTATTTCTTAAAAGGGAAGGTTTGTCTCCAGGAATGAAACTGCTGCAGTGGAATGTAGAGATATTGAATTTGTATTTCAACGAAGCTGCTGCTAGGGAATGTAGAGGTAGGGAAGTTGTATTTCAACAAAGCTTGCTGCATAGGAAGTGTGTGTGTGTGTGTGTGTGTGTGTGTGTGTGTGTGTGTGTGTGTGTGTGTGTGTGTGTGTGTGTGTGTATGTGTGTGTGTGTGTGTGTGTGTATGTGTATGTGTGTGTGTGTGTGTGTGTGTGTGTGTGTGTGTGTGTGTGTGTGTGTGTAATGCCCCAGTTAAATATACCTGGTGGCTAGAGTTACTCAGGCTCTCAAACCCTGTACCTTGGGTACAGGTAGCAAGAGCCTGAATTCCCCACCCACCACCACTTGTGAAAACTTGTTCTGTTGTGTTCCTCATAAAATGTTTGGTTTTCTGGATTTTTGTACTCAATTAAGGATTGAATTCACTAAATAATGCAGGCACTTGAATTTCAGACTTTGTATTCTTCAGAAAATAAATGGTAACAGAAAACATTTTATTCTAGCAATTTTCTAAGTTTATAAGTTCAATATTTGAAATGTTTCCCTATTTTTGGGGCTGTATTCCCCCATTATTGGCTTTGTCCAGGTTTTTATGTGCTAAGAGGTTGAGAGCTATGGTGAGAAGTGAATTGGCTTTGTCGAGGTGTTTTGTGTGAAGAGGTGAAGAGCTATGATGAGAACTGCATTCACTAAATGATAGCCATTTAAGTTTCAGTCTTTCTGTCTTTCAAGAAACAGCTGATTTGGCATAGTGGTATGTTGCTCTGACTGTAGTGCACAGATTCCTGGGTTCAAGACTTGGCAGTGAAATGTATGGTGGTAACACAACATCTTATTGTAGCAACTTTCCAAGATTATACAAGCAATGTTTAAAATGTGTCCCTGGCATACCTCTCAACCTCTTAATGCAAAAAATCTGAACAAAGCTTGACAAAATGGGAGTACAAATAGGGACATATTTTAAATATTGCTCTTATAAACTTAGAAAGTTGCTAGAGTAACAGGATTTGTTTTAATATACATTTTCTGAAGGATTTGAAGTCTGAAACGCAAATGTATGTCATTATTTAGTAACTACAATCCTGAGGTCATCCCAGTGATTTGCCAGGAAAAAAGAGGAACGGACCAAAAATATGAGCCAAAAATCTGGACAGTCTGCGAACATCTGTACAATCAAGAGGTGTGGTCCCTGGTTTTGGGGCTTTTGCCCCCCCAATAAATTTTGGCTTTTTCCAGATTTCTTGTGCTGCAAAGTTGAGAGATACAGTTGAGTGTCAAGCGGATTTTACAAAAAGCTGAGCGCTTCAGGGAAAGAGAAGTTTTGTGCTGCTTATGCTATGTTTGCTTGCATTGTTAATAGCATAACAGGTTGAATACTTGCTTTTGATGCAGAAGGCTGTGGGTTCTACTCCCACAGTATGCAGATGCATTGCTGATACTGTAATATGTTGTACTTTTAAAGGGGGTGGATGCTACAGTCCTGAGAATGTCCTCTTTGGTGAAGATACCTAGTAACTATTAACCTGTTATTGGTTTGCCATTCATTCCCTAGTGCAATATTGCTAGTTTATCATTTTTTAATGTAACACAGTCAATTTATTTGTAGATGAAACAATGGAATATAAAGTTGTTTGCTAGCAGTAACCTCTTCATTAGTTGCAGATCTCTTTAATGTGGAATTATTTAGACGACTTTTACTTCTGCAGAGATTGTGCATATTTACTAATACTGGTGGATTGTAGAAGTTTGAGTAGACGTTTATGATGGAAATGCTCTGAACTGGGAACTTTTGTCATTATTGGTGCATGCATTTTGTTTCATTGTTTACTGGAAAAATGTTCAAAACAGTAAATTTAAAATGCCCTCTAACAACTGTACTGTATTATACAAGGAATATAATTTAATACAATCAGGAAGGTGTTTATTGATTATCTGATCAGCTCAGGTACACCCCCTCCCAGTACTTGGTTGGATGTGTGTTCAATTAAGAGCCAGTTAAATCAACTGTCTACAAGCACAAACTTTTTTTTTTACTGAATATTTTCACTGATTGAGTCTGAATGCTACTGAAAATGATGAAGCCAGATTGAAGCAGTCACTTCTCTTAGATCTTTGTTTTTTTTTTTGTTTTTTTTTGGGGGGGGGGGTACTTGTTCACACCTAGGGAGCTAAGTCCATCATGTAGGATTTCTGCAGCACAATTTTCCTGGCTGAACTATACCTGCCAACTGTCCAGATTTTCACAGAATGAATACATTTTTGCTTCTTATTTTTGGTTTGTTCCTCATAAAATGTGTGGTTTCCTGGCAAATCATTTAGGAATGAAGTCACTAAATAGTGACAGCCATTGAGTTTCAGACTTCATACCCTTCAGAAAAATGCATACTAAAGCAAGACCTGTTATTCTATCAACTGTCTATGTTTATACAAGAGCAATTTTTAGTGCTGTTTGTTCCCCCAGTATATTTGGCCTTGTCCAGATTTCCTGCGTTGAGGTTGAGAGGTACGTGCAAATAAATCGCTTTATGGAATTAGCTATATCCAAACCTCTCAACTGTCCCAGAGTTTGGCTCAAAATGTTGCTCTCCCCCTAATAATCCCTACACAAAATGGCAATTTTGGAAGAAACGTGGAGTGTTTACAATTAATAAATAATTGTAAGGATCAGAGTTACAGATTACTTTTTACTGTTGATTTATGCTTCTTATTATTCAGACAGTGCATGTTGTTGCAGTGCCTGTTGCTCTGTGTTTAAGTAGCAATGTTTTAATGACCATCAGGTAAGCTTGTCTGAGATTATAAGATGCAAGTAAGCTTTAATAAGCATACTGTTAAAGAATTAACATTGAAAGCCTTTTGTTGTTGACCTGCAGAGAATATTTACATAACTAAATAATGTATACACCTTGGGTATTGAAATGCATATGACAGTATTTGTACTAAAGGACAGAATTACAATATTTTCAGAAGCTCATTACATTTGCTGGAGAATTGCAGTCATCTTTGCAGGCTTTACGCATAAACTAAACAGAATGCCACTCTATCATGTGTGGTCCATAACCTGTGCAGTAATCCTTTAAGCAATTTATCTTGAACTTGTTTCTTGTTTGCTGTTCATTTTTTACTTTATTCATGTTTTCCCCATGAAACAAGCAGATAGTTGTTGTCAGGCAGCAGGTCTTTTTTGGATAAGAAACATTTTTACAAGTGGAGTTATCGCAGAGATTGCTACTTTTCAGCATGTTACTTGGTACTTTTATAAAGCTGAATATAAATTATAATTAGAACAGTGCAAGGAGAAGTGGTTTGAGTTGAGTGCTGCTTGTTTCTTTATACTTGATTTTGACTGGCAATCCAGTAATGTATTTAAAAAGTAATGTATTTTTTCATGCCTGACAACCTTTTTTTTTCTATCTAGATATCAAGTAAGCTGTCATGTAGCCAATGCATTGAAATATTTTATGTTAAGTTGTCAATCTCGCCTTCATTCTTGCTGGATGGGTTCGGAGCCGATCCTCGGCTCCGACTCAGCCACTCTAAAAGCTCAAGAGCTAGTTCCACCGGCTCGAGGCTCCCCTATATCCCAGATCTCGTTTGCCGCTACAGTGATTGAGGTGCGTTCCTACCGGCTCAGGTTAGTTTTGGTAAAGAAACTAGTTTTTCTTAGCCTTTTTCCCCTTATTTTAAGTTAGTTTTTCTAAATAGTTATTGTGAAGTAGTCCATCCCATTCCCTGTTAATTTCCCCCCCTTTTTCCAAAAAAACTATAGAAATTTTCCCTTGGGCCCTAGGCCCAGTCCCTCCCTTCCTAGTAGTGAGTGACTGTGTTTTGTAGGGATTTTATTTCTAATTACCTTTAACTTAATTTAAATTAGTTTAATTTATTTTTAAGTGTAATCGGTGTGTGTGTGTGTGTGTGTGTTTGTGTGGTTACACTTTCCCCTTAGATATGTCTAAGGAATCAAAGGTCTCAGGCTTTAAGAAGTGTGACTCGTGCTGTCAGAAGATGTCTCTGACAGACGGTCACACTTCTTGTGTGTACTGCCTGGGACCTTTGCACCTGCAGGACTCGTGCTGTTTGCTATGGCTTCAGCCCTAGAGTCCTGCAGGAGTGAAAAAATAAACTCATTTTAAGGGGTTTATTAAAGCCTGAGGGTCCCTCGACTCAATCATCGGGGAAACCCTCTAAGCCTTCCAGACCTTTGGCTCCAGCCTCTGAGCCGTCTTCTGGAGGTCCTAAGGCTATTCAAACATCAGCTCCGGCCGGAGCCGATGAATCTCAAATAAAAGCCCCTACGGTGTCCTCAGCTCCGGCCGGAGCCGAGGAAGACATAACTGAGTCGGCTCCGATCAAGTTGTCGGAACCGACATCTAGAAAAAGGTCCCGATCTCCATCTATCGGCTCCGTTCATTCGGCTCCAGCATCACCTTTGCTGTCTGAACGGAGCCATAGATCCCACTCTTCTAGGTCTTCCAGGTTATCGGACCATGACCTTCAGAGAGTAGTGAGTCGACTTCTTAAGTCCGAGGCACTAGCCCAGATGCTTCAAAGTCCGACTCAACAGTCGAGAACGATTCCCATCCTCCTCTGACTCTTTTGAGTTCGGAGCCGGGGCGGCTCGGACCCGAGACTGTGGTGGCGTTGGAACCGATACCTTTGTCTTCAGTTCCGTCGTCTGCGCCGATGTCTTCCTTGGAAGAATCTCGGCGCCGGACTTCCCTCGTCGGCTCCGAGGGGGCGAGTGGCATCGGACCCTTGTCCGACCCCGCTCTCCCTCTCGGTGCTTCGGCGCTGGTGAGTTCGGCTCCGACATCGGCCTCGGAGCCATCACTGTCTGTGCCGGGGGAGGTTTTCAGTTTTTCGGAACGGAGACCTCCGGCTCTGCCTAACAGGGTTGCCTTCGAGGTCATGAGGAGCGTGTTAGAACCAGGTTCAACTCCACAGTCGGCTCCTTCTGCCCTTCCCCCCATGGTGCCTCTGGTGATTTCTACTCACTCTCTCATCCCCGACTGTAGAGAGCCAGCTCTTCAAGTTTCCCCAGTGGGGATCTCCTCCTCTTCTGAGGCCTCTCCTGATCCTGTAGGAGAGCCCCCTAGGAAGAGGCAGTGCAAGAGGAAGCACATTGACTCCCCTGAGTCTGTCACCTCTGACACTGATTTAGAGGATTCTGAAGGTTCCCCTCGTTCCCCCTCTGAAGATGTCTCCTTTGCAGACATCCTTGAAATCTTAAAACAGAGGGGGAATTGGCCAGCCCTCAACCCTTCAGAGGATGAATCAGTGTATCTTGAGGCGTTTGTCTCTCGCCCTTCCACCTCCTGGGTGTCCCCTCCCTTTGACCCCCTTATGCAAGTGGTGGCAAAGAAGGCTTGGGCGGCTCCTGATTCAGTGGAACCCACCCCCAGGAGAGGCCCCCAAGGACAAAGAATTGTTGACCAAAGGCGTCTCTGTTGATGCTATGGTGGTGGCTGCGGCCACCAAGAAGGAGTTAGCTGATCCTTCGGTGCCTGTTCATCCTCCTAACAAAGAGTCTAGGTCGATGGACAGGTACGGGAAGCGGATGTTATCGTCAGCGACCTTTACTATGAGCTCGCTGAATTATCTGTGTCATTTCACTCGTCTTCAGAGGGATTTGCTCAAGGAAGCGAGTGAAATGTTGAAGGACCCAACAGCTGCGGGTTTTCAGGATAGGATGAACTCTCAGCTGACAACCCTTAATTCTATAACTAACTCCTCCATGCGCCTCCTTTCATATGCGGCGGATGGAGCAAGTAGAGCGGCAGGTACAGGTGTAGCCTTGCGTAGGCACGCCTGGATGCGGCAATGTAACTTTGCGGACCCTTTCAAGGCGTCCTTCACTAATTCCCCCTTTGATGGATCATCCCTCTTTGGTCCTCAAGTGAAGGAAACCCTGACTAGGTGCGAGACTGATGGCAAAACTCTCTCTGCCGTCTGAGTCTGTTTTTCTACTCCTTCTAGACCTTACTCCAAAGGCCAGAAGGGGGGAAAGATGTGGTTCCGCAAACAATCTCAAGGAGATTTGCCTGACGCACAGAGTCGATTCCCCTCTAGAGGCAGAGGGGGGAACAATAATGGTAGACGCCGTCCTAGAGGCAGAGGGGGGGCCCGCAGAATCAGGGCAGTCGAGAATCCTTTTCCGACAAGCCCTTTCAGCATCCCTGAGGTGTTGCCCGACTGTCCACCTTCGGAGGCAGTCGGGGGAAGGTTGTCGCTGTACCCAGAAGCCTGACTATCCCTAACTCAAGACAAGTGGGTACAGTCTATCATTTCCGAAGGCTACAGAATCCCTTTCCTTCTCATTCCGAAGCAATCCAAAAAATCCCTTCCAGACGTTCCACCCAGTCAAAGGGAGCAAGCAGCTTTAGAAATTTCAAAGCTGCTCGCAAAAAGAGCCATTCAACCAGTTCCAGCAGGCCAAACAGGATCCGGAATCTACTCCAAATTCTTTTTGGTTCCAAAGAAAACAGGGGACTGGAGACCCATTCTGGATCTCAGCAATTTGAACAACTTTGTCAAGAAAACAAAGTTCCGGATGGTCACGCTGCAGTCCATTCTACCCCTTTTGGGGCGGTCAACTGGATGTGCTCGATAGATCTCCAGGACGCGTACTATCACATCAGAATGAGTCGACGCTCCAGGAGGTTTCTCCGCTTCAGGCTGGGAGCCAGTCATTTTCAATTCAGAGCCCTGCCCTTTGGTCTCACTACAGCCCCCCGAGTGTTTACCAAATGCATGGCAGTGGTAGCCTCTCATCTGAGACGACAAGGATTCCAGGTGTTTCCTTATTTAGACGACTGGCTCCTTACAGCCCCCACCAAGCATCTTTTACTTCTCGCCAGAGACTATACCTTTCACACATGTCAGGCACTAGGCATTTCAATAAACTACGAAAAGTCTGTCTTGTCGCCTTGTCATGTTATTACCTTCATAGGCGCAAATCTAGACACAGTCAATATGTCAGCCAGACTCACAGAGCACAGAATAGCAGACATACACAGACAGGTCTCTCTTGTCTTGCAGAGCAACAAAGTCAAAGCCAGACTGATCCTGAAAGTCTTAGGGATTATGGCAGCGGCCATCTCCCTTCTACCATTAGCTCACTTCCATATGAGAATTTTACAATGGATGCTTTTCACACAGTGGTCTTACCAAAGACTTCCAATGTCCCATCCTATTCGGATAACTCAATCATGCAAGAATCATCTCTCTTGGTGGATCACATCTCCCCAGCTCCTCCTAGGGAGACCTTTCGTCCCTCCCCCTCCGGTTGCTACAGTGACAATGGACGCCTCCCTGATCGGGTGGGGGGGGCATTACCAGGGCAGGACAGTCCAGGGCATGTGGCAACCATTCGAGTGCCACTTGCACATAAACGTTCTAGAGATGAGAGCAGTGCTTCTAGCGTTGCAAGCTTTACAAGACTCTCTTCCCAAGGGAACTATAGCAATTCAGACAGACAACATGTCCGTCGTGTGGGACATCAACAAACAAGGCGGAACCAGATCTTACCCCCTATGTCGAGAGGCACTCAGACTGTGGCAATGGGCGATTTCTTCTCAGCGGTTTCTGTTAGCAACGCACATCCCTGGGAAGTCCAATGTGATTGCAGACAAATTGAGCAGAGCTATTCTCATGCCTCACGAGTGGTCTCTGAAGAATTCAGTGTTGGAGAAAGTCTTTCGAAAGTGGGGCCGGCCTTGCTGCGACCTTTTCGCTACTCCCCAAAACAGCAAGTGCAACGACTTTTTCACCCTCTTTCCCCAATCAGGCCACCCCAGCACAGCAGAGACTCTCTAGTGCACGTTTGGCCCCGGGGACTTCTGTATGCTTTTCCTCCCTTCCCACTGATATCTCAGCTGATACAGAAGGCCATCGCTCAGGAAGCTTCCATGATCCTCATTGCCCCTTACTGGCCTCGACAGGTTTGGTTCCCATTTCTCCACCGTTATCTGCTGGAGCAACCTTGACATCTGGACCCAGTTCCAGACCTCTTGACCCATCAGTCGGGTCAGTTGCACCACTCCCTTCCCTCTCTGAACCTCGCAGCATGGTTCCTCCAATTCCAACTTTAGCCAGGCTTCCTATGATATCTCACTCAGAGATATCTTGATAGCCTCTCATAAATCTTCCACTCGGAAGATTTATCATAACAAGTGGAAACGTTTTTCCTATTGGGTGCAGTCAAAGAATATAGATCCTTTCACTGCTTCCATTCAATCAGTTCTAGACTTTCTAGCCGAACTTTTCCACTCAGGTTCGTCCCCATCTACCGTTAGAGTTCAATTGGCAGCAATATCGAACTCTCATGTTGGAGTCTGAGTCCTCCATTATGTCTCACAAACTCTGCAAAGCCTTTTTAAAGGGAGTTTTTCTCCTCAAACCACCCATCAGAGATCCTCCTCCCCAATGGGATCTCAGCTTGGTTCTGACGTCCTTAATTCTTTCCCCCTTTGAACCTGCGGCTTCATGTTCAATAAAGTTACTTTCTTGGAAAACCCTCTTTTTAGTAGCTATCACTTCAGCTAGAAGAGTCTCTGAACTCCATGCTCTGTGTTGTCGACCCCCTTATCTTGTATTTCATAAGGTTAGGGTGTCCTTACGTACTAACCCGTCCTTTTTGCCCAAGGTAGTTTCACTGGCAAATTTGAATCAAACCATTGAGCTTCCTGTTTTCTTCCCAAATTATTCTAATAGGTCAGAACAAAAGTTACACTGTTTAGATGTTCATCGCCAACTTGGGTACTATTTAGACAGGACCAAACAATTCAGAAAATCTGACCAACTGTTTGTTTCTTATGCAGAAGGTAGAATGGGCCTTCCAGTTTCTAAAGTGTCTCTCTCTAGATGGCTTACTTCGTTGATTACCCTAGTGTATGAGATAAGACATCAACAGTTGCCATCCAAACCCAGGGCTCATTCAACTAGAGCTTTAGCCACTTCTATAGCTTTCCAAGACAGGCTGCCTATTGATTCGATTTGTTCTACAGCTTCTTGGGCTTCTCTCCATACCTTCATTTCTCATTATAAGTTGGACTTGGCCTCCAGAGACCGAGCCAACTTTGGTTCCACTGTACTCAAGTGTCTGTTCCGACAGGCCACCCGGGACAAGGTGCTAGGGACGCGGTCCCATCCAGCAAGAATGAAGGCGAGATTGACAACTTAACATTTAGAAGTTATGTACCTACCATAATGTTCCATGTTAGTTGTCTTCTTCTCGCCTTCTTTCTTGCGTCCCACCCTCCTTCCCCCTAGCCAGGACAGACCTAGAGGAGTTTTTCTTTGTTCCTTATGGAATTTTCTTACTGGCCTTAGCTTTCAAACGAGATCTGAGGAGTTACCGCCTAGCATTGTGGGATATAGGGGAGCCTCGAGCCGGTGGAACTAGCTCTCGAGCTTTTAGAGTGGCCGAGTCGGAGCCGAGGATCGGCTCCGAACCCATCCAGCAAGAAAGAAGGTGAGAAGACAACTAACATGGAACGTTATGGTAGGTACATAACTTCTAATTTTCTTCTCCACTTCATTTTGTCTTGATTGGACTCTCATAATGATGGTTTGGCACCCAGGGCAGTGTATTTAATTGAAGTCCCAGTTTTTGTGGTTTTCAGCATAGCCATGCCCCTTTGTAGTTGGCCCCACCCCTTCCCATTGGCCCCACCCATTCAGCTGTGTCCTGCAGCCTCACTTTGATTTAGTCACCAGCCGCCACCGGCAGCAGAACAATAATGTGTTTTTTAACCAAAGTGTTATCGTATCCTGTCACTTACACAATGAAGCATTATAGGTATTTGACGGGGTATCTCACAACAACCTTTTTGTGCTGCTTACTTCACAATACATGAAAAAATTACTGATAAGACTCCAAATGGTTGCAAAATCCTGCAGTCTTTTTTTAAACAGGAACTGGGCTTGTGGTGCATAGTAGAAGTAGATGTATTTGCTACACATCTCAACAGTTGGCTTCCAGGTATCTCTCTGTGAACACAGCACAATCTGGAATCAAATCAGTTTCATTCTCTTTCCCATGGATTCAGGAACTGATTCATGCCTTTCAAATAGTCCTGCTCAAGGCAGGAAAAAAATAAGTCACTTTGCTGTGCCAGCATGGCCAAAACGGCCATAGTTTTGTCTTCTGTGTCAAGCACAAAAAAAGCCACCTGAACAGCTTTAGTTACAGAGGGATCTATCTTTCATCCCAATGTCAAGTCCTTAAATTTATAATATTTGGTGAGAGGATTAAAGTCCTAATACTTGGAAATTGTACCTTCAGAAAATAGAAAAAAATTGTAAAACGGACTTCAAGTGGTCTAGATCCTTTGAACTGTCTAGCACCAAGCTTGTAGGATAACTTCATTCACATTTTTGATTATTTCTTTCCTGTTCTTCTTTTCCCAGATCACTGCAGTCTGAGCATGTTTACCTGTTATTTCCCCACATAGCTCATAATCCATCTGTCAAAGTATGCCTTAAAGAGGTCCTACACTTTATTTATTTATTTATTTTATATTTGTTAACCAGGCTAGTCTAGCTGGATACATATCCTTTTTCAGTAGAGGCCCGAGGAGAAAAGCTCCAACATAAATGGTAAATCACAAGTTGAAAAAAACAAGTTATAAAAAATACAAGTTATAAAAAATACAAGTTATTAAAAAAGTATAAAAAAGTTGACGTGTTACATTTACAAGATTAGTAAAAAAATAAATTTTATATAGAAGTACTATGAGACAAAGATAGATTGGCTGGTAATACGTATCAGAGACATGTTATATACTAATAGTATATATACGAATTCCAGAGTCACCCGCTTATATTTGGGGTAAAGAGGATTTCAAGATCAGTAAATGGGAACAAGAATTAAGGGAATAGTGGTCTGGATGGATTTGATAAGAAAGTTAGATATGTTAGGTTAGTCAGGTTCAGGACATGGGCATAGCCATTGTGTCTTGAGATATTCTTTCAGGTTGCTTTTGAACTGGTTGTGAGAGGTAGTATTTCTAAGGTAGTTTGGGAGGGAGTTCCATGGTTTGCCAATGGAGTTGGCAAAGAGGGCATCACCGCCAGAATTGTTAGCTTTAATGGTTAGGATCTGGGTGCTGTTGGATGATCGGAGACTATTTAGGTTAGTGTATGGGATCAGTATGCTAGACAGAGATGGGGTTCTATCTGGTTGATTAATTATTTTACATGCTTCAGTGAGTTGGTTGAGTTTGAGAAGGTTGGGCAGTTCCAACCAGCCAAGTTGCCTCAGGTTATGACAGTGGTGGGTGCGATATGGAGAACCTGTTATGAATCTAGCAATGTGGTTATAGGCCAGAGAGAGCATGTTTAGTTCACGTTTATTGAGGAAAGAAAGGACTGGGGAGGTATAGAGGAGGGTAGAGAGGAGATGTGTGCGGGCAATGGTTAGTTTGGCAGTAGGAGTTAAAAAGTTTTTTATTCTGTACATGGATCCAAGTTTTTTGTTAACAGATTTTACGGTTTGAGTAATGTGTATGTCAAATTTGAGCTTATGATCAATAGTTACTCCTAGTAATTTGGTACTGGTGACAGGGGTTATGATAGTCCCATTATTGGATTTAACATGGAAGGTAGTATTATCAGTATTTGGGAGTTCTTTTCCTAGGGTAGAGAAGACGTTGGGGAAAATAGTAGTAATTTGGTTTTGGTTGGGTTGAGTAGGAGTTTGAGGTCGGTGAACCATTTTTCTACAAGAGAAAAACAGAGTTGAGTGGTGGTTTGGAGGTTGAGGAGGGAGAGATCTGAGCAGATTAAGGTGGAGTCATCAGCGTATTGGATGCAGGTGGATTGAGGGATAACTGAGTGAAGGTCATTAATGAAGATGGAAAATAGAAGTGGACCCAATATTGAGCCCTGAGGGACACCTATGGTATTGGGAAGCAGGCCTGATAGTCTATTTTGCCACAGGACAGCCTGTTGCCTACCAGTTAGGTAAGCTTTGAACCAGGTTAGTGCTGGGTTGTCCAGATGTAGTGTTTCAAGGGTGGACAGAAGGAGCTGGTGATTGACCATATCGAAAGCTTTTGACAGGTCAAGAAAGAGGGCGGAGGATATACGTTTGCTATTGCGATTATTATTAATGGAGTCGACAAAGGAAAGGAGGGCAGTGGTTGTACTGTGATGGGGGCGAAAGCCGTGCTGGGTGTTGGATAGTAGATGACTGCAAGTTAGGTAGTGAAGAAGTTGTTTGTGGATACATCTTTCCATAATTTTCGCTATTGGGGACAGTATAGCTATTGGTCTATAGTTTGATATTTCCGTGGAGG
>NC_056736.1:407425309-407427809 GCF_019279795.1 Protopterus annectens
CCCACCACATACGCTCATAACTACAGCATCAAAGCTCTTTCATACAACAAACACACTTCCCATACATCGGAAACACCAAAACCTACAAAAAACTTTCAAAATTGCTGTCAATTGCTTTTAGAAAAAACACACTACTCAATATAGCTCTACAAGGCCCCTAATGAGAGTAAAAAATGCCTATGCCTCCCTTAAACACATATCATTTCAATTAGTGAGAACTCACTGTTATCGAAGGCGAGCAGTCCATTCCGCATAGATGGCGTGCATATACTTGTTAAAAACAAAGACATATTCCCATTCTAACTAAGACCAGTCAGTTCGAGAAACGATGGAAATAAGATAGAATAAGACAGATCGAGATGATCGACACTGCTTGCAACGCTCCATGCTATAAACACGCCGGAAGCCCCAGGTTCATTCTGCTTCTATGCGTAATATTGCGTCACTCTCTGCTTGTAAACAATCACTAAAGTAACGCTTCAGAGCTATGCAAGACTTCTCATAGAAGACTATGAATTACATGTCGATCTTAATTAAGCTATCATCCTCTATATATAGCGGATAGCGTATTAAGAGCTCTTTGGTACTAAGAATCAATTTTTATATGCAAGAGCTATGCAAGACTTCTAATGAAAGACTATGAATTACTTGTCAATCTTGATTAAGCTATCATCCTCTATGTATAGCGGATAGCATATTAAGAGCTCTTTAGTACTAAAAATCAATTTTTATATAATATATCATGTTGCTTCCAGAAGAAGAGAGAATATATAAATGCTAACAGCACTAGCCAAAATTTAACAACCCATCATAGCCTTCTTTTGGCTCGTTTTAACCTTAGTTAAAATACCACTATTGGAACACAGTAAATAGGAGGTATGATCACTGCTCATAACCTCAAAATCAAAGGTCGGAAGATAGTAAACAGTGATAAAGTGTTCAGCAAAAGTGGGGAGGGACAAGGCAAGTAGGAGGAAGCAGGTGGGAGTGTATGCAGTAAGAAGGAATCACAAGAAAGTAGAGGGGAAAAAGAAACCAATGAATGTTGGTCTAAGCAAGTAAAGCTAAAGATGAGAATGAACGAGATGAAAGAATGAGGTAAAGGAAGAATGAATAAACAATGGAAAAGGGAAGGGTCAGGGGGAGCCAGTGATGACTGGAGAGTGAATGTGACATCTAAGCTAGGTAAACCGGGAATGATAGATAAAAAAGAAAAAAGAAAAATGAAAAGAAAGGGAAGGGAAGTGAAGTGAAAACTGAAAGGAAATGAATGAGAAGGGAAAGAGGAAAAAAGAAAAAATGGTAGGACCAAAGGGTGTGAAATAAAAGTCAATGTGAGCAAATCAAATAAATATTAATGAGTCCTTTGTAGATGAAGTCCTGGCTCAACGTATGCTCAACCCTTTCAAGTGGGGTTTAATGGAAACCATTTCATTGATTCCCCTCCCTTTGTGTGCACCAAGTCTCAAAATCCAGCGTAATTCAGCTTCCTCTGTCTTGTTTACAATGTCTCCCATCCTAATGCTTATAGGTTCTTGATGTAACACTTGAAATAAAAATAGATGTGAAGGATCCGTCGTCAGTATGTGCTTGGATATAGCACTACTGTAGTCCTTTCTATTTACACAATAATAATGATCTCTAATGCGTTCGTGTAAAGAGCGATTTGATTTTCCTACATAGTAGCAGAAACACTTAACACAATGCGCCACATACACTATATTCCTGCTGTTACAGTCCGTATTCACTCTGATATCCCAAAGCTTGCCACTATCCGGGTGTTTGAAAAAATGTGAAGTATCAATGTATTGGCACTGTGGACAGCTACCACACTTGCTTGTTCTCTCCAATCCTGTTCTGACTGGAGCTGAATAGGAATCCTTCCCTAACGCTCGGCAAAGAGTCCGTTTAAGATTGGGCATATTACTATATACAAATCTCGGACTAGATCCAACTATTACTTGTGTTTTCTCATCAGCTGTAAGTATATTCCAGTTATTTCGAATGGCTCGTTGAAGTGTACTGGTGTTGGCACTGTATGGCACCACTACTGATTCTATATTAGGCTTGTCATGACTCCTTTGGAGTGAATGTGTGGCTTCCGAAAAGTATGGTCGTGCTCTGGTATCACGCAAAGATTTCATATTGCTGTATGCCAAACGGACCTCTCTCTCCTGATACCCCCTAGACACCAACCCATGTTCAAGTTGCTCCAGTTCTGTTGCAAATGCCTGTCCCTCACTTGACAGTCGTGATAGTCTCATAGCCTGTCCTTTCACTATGTTGGAAAATATGTGAGGACAGTGCATACTGGTTCTGTGCAAATATGAGGGCTGATAGCATTCCTTTCTATAAACTGAAGTCGATACGACACCCTCAGACTTCGTCACTCTTACATCTAGATAGTCAATACTCTGATATGAATGCCTCATGGTAAATTTAATGAAAGTACTGGATTTATTAAGATCTTCATAAAAGTTGTTTAATGATTCAAGGGATC
>NC_056736.1:407432809-407437809 GCF_019279795.1 Protopterus annectens
TTTTTAGGTCTTAATTCAACCAGTATTTCACCTTCTATGTTTATATCATGCATTATGTAACTTAAATTTAGTTTTTGCAAAAATAACCTAAAATCTACAATGACTTGTGCTAGTTTCATTGAATTCCCAGGTATAAAAGAAAGTCCTTTTTTCTAAATCGAAATCATGTGATATAATGCGATCCTCTCTCACCTACATTTATAACTGATGGGCTCGGAGCCGAGAATCGGCTCCGACTCGGCCGATACACTAGCACGAAGTCTCTTATTGGCTGGGCCAACCCCCTTATCCCAGGATGCACCACGCCCAAACCCCCAGATCTCGTTTGCCGCTCCTAGAGTAACAACGTGGTCTCGACTTGGCTGTGGCTAAGTACCCTTACTTTTTGGCCTTTTTGGTCGCTTTTTTGACAGCTTAGAATTTATTCTCAAACAGCTATTTTAATAGCTATTCTGGTTGTCAAGTCATTTGTGGTTGATTGTTGTTGTACCTTTGAATTGTTGTGGTAATCCCTTCTGTTTGGCGGGCTAGGCCCGTTTGAGTTAGAGGGCCTTCGCCCTATCTCTTAGAGCATTTAAGTTAGAGCCCCCCCCCTTCCTTCCTTGTGTGTTTTGAGTGTCGACAGTAGTTATGTCTGGCAAAGAAAAGGAGCATAAGCCATCGGGCTTTAAAAAATGTTTGAAATGTAGTTTTAAGATGTCGTTGACAGATGGCCACGCCATCTGTGTTTATTGTTTAGGGGCTAAACACTTGCAAGAGTCTTGCAGTGTTTGCCATGCTTTCTCCTCTCGTGTCCTTCACGAGAGGAAAAATAAGCTCATCCTGAAGAGTCTTATTAAACCTGCCTTTGAGGAAGCTTTGGCTTCTCCCTCGTCGAAATCGAGGCTAACGAAGTCTTCGGCTCCGACAAGTCCTTCGGAGCCACCTGCTAAAGGGTCTAAATCTGTGTCCCCTTCCTCGGCTCCACTGGCATCGGAGCCGAAGGATAGAGGATCAAAAGCTGGGTCTCCCTCCTCGGCTCCACTGGTTTTGGAGTCTCGGGACGAGAGATCAGGTACTCTGTCCCCTTCCTCGGCTCCACTGATTTTGGAGCCGCAGGATAGATGGTCTAAATCGAGGTCTCCTTCGTCGGCTCCATTGGTCTCGGAGCCGCTGGAGAGTGTTTCTGCTCTGGGGTCAATTTCGTCGGCTCCTGAACCGTCGGCTCCGAAAGGAGTCTCAGTTCTGGTTGAGTCTGCTTTGGCCCCGATACTTTTGGAGCCTTTTCGGAGCCAGCCTACTAGCCTGGTTTTGGAGCCGATAGGAAAAGTCTTTCGGCCCCCTTCCGTTTCCTCCAGGTTCTCCAGGCTTTCAGACTCTAATGTAGATAGGGTGGTCCAGAGGCTCCTCCAGTCACCTGTCTTATTCAAATTATTTTCTGCTCCGGCCCAGTCGGCCCTGGAGCCAGTCCTTTCGATACCATTTCTTCCTCCTCCGACAACCTTGGTGTCATCGGAGTCGGAGTTCGTAGAGTCGGGTGAAGTCCTTGAGGTGGTCCCGTGACCCACTGCTAGTCTGTCGGCACCGTCTTCAGCTCCAACCCTTTCTGTGCCTTCCAGAGGTTTTGGTTCTCTGCTGTCCTCAGCCGGGCCCAAGGGGGACTCGGGGCTTCTGGATTCGGCCCAGAGTCTCCCTCTTGGCGCCTCGGCTAGGGGAACCCCAACACCGGTCATGGTCTCAGGGACGGGCCCCTCCTCAGATTCTGGTGGGCCCGCCTTTGAGGCTATGAGGAGCATGCTGGCCAAGTCTCTAGTGAGTTCACCCGAATCTGTGACTCCTTCCCTAGACATGGTGGCTAGAGCTTCTGGTGCCCCCCTATCTTTGGACAGCGTGGCTTCTAGGCCTGAGAATTCCTCCTTGTGTGGTCCCCATTTTTCTGAGGAGCCTTCAGAGTTCGTGCCTGAGGAAGCCCCCTAGGAAAGAATTGTGCAAGAGGAAGCACATAGACTCCCCAGATGAGTCTGTCACCTCGGACACCAACCTCAATGCGGAGGGGCCCCCAAGTCGTCCTCTGACGATGTCTCGTTCTCCAATATCCTGGAGATCTTGAGACAGAGGGGCGACTGGGCATCCAAAACCCCTTCTGCGGAGGAGTCGGTCTTCCTCAAGGCCTTTGGAGCCCAACCGTAGGCCTCCTGGGTGTCTCCACCCTTCGATGAATTACTATACCTTATTTGTCGAAGGGTGTGGGAACACCCTGATTCTGTGGAGCCAGTTCCTTCTCGCCCCAACAAGTTTTTATCCGCACCCCCTGGCAAGGAGTTTCTAACCAAGGGAGTTCTGGTTGATTCTGTGGTGGTGGCGTCTGCCACCCAGCAAGATGTGGCAGAGGCATCTACTTCTATCCATCCTCCTAACAAGGAGTCCAGGAGCATGGATAGGTACAGGAAGCGTACCCTGACGTCAGCGACCTTTACCCTGCATTCGCTGAATTATTTATGTCATTTTACGAGGCTCCAAAGGGATCTCATAAAGGAGTTGGGAGATTCCCTGTTGGGTAACGTGCCTGAGGCGTTGACCCAGTCTGTCAACGCCCAGCTGTTTACCCTTTTGTCCATTGTTAACTCGTCCATGAGGCTCATATCGTATGCAGCCGAAGGGGCGGGTAGGGCAGCAAGTTCGGGCGTAGCCCTTAGGAGGCAAGCCTGGATGCGCTTGTGTCACTTTGCGGAGGGGTTCAAGTCTTCCTTCACCGACACTCCATTCGATGGGTCCTCTCTCTTTGGACCCAAGGTGAAAGGCACACTCACTAGATGTGAGCAGGAGGGTAAGACTTTGTCTGCCGTTGGGGCCCGTTTTTCACTTCCCTCGAGACCTTACCCCAAGGCTCAGAGGGGAGGGAAGATGTGGTTCAGAAAGTCCCAAAAGTCTTTCCCTGCCCATCAGTGACCCCCCTCCCCCAGAGGCAGAGGGGGGGAATTATTCTGGAAGACGTCGCTCCAGAGGCGGTGGAGGCCCCCGCAACTCAGGAGACCGTGAATCCTTTTGTGGTTCCTCCGTCCAGCGTCCCTGAGGGACTGCCCGACTGTGCGTCTCCGGAGCCAGTCGGGGGTCGATTCTCGACACATCCAAGGGCCTGGGGTTCCATCACTCAGGATCAGTGTGTGCTTCGCATCATCGCCGGTGGTTACTCCATTCCCTTTATCTGTCCCCCTCCACCGTCAAGGAAAATCCCGGATGTGCCACCCAGTCAACGGGATCAAGCAGCCATAGAGGTCGCAAAGCTGCTTGGAAAGGGAGTCATCCAGCCAGTCCCCGCAGACCAGACCGGATTAGGAACTTACTCAGTTATTTTTGGTGCCGAAAAGAAAAGGGGACTTGAGACCCATTCTGGACCTCAGCCACCTAAAACGCTTCATAAAGAAGTCCAAGTTCCAGATGGTCACGTTGCAATCCATTTTCCCATTGCTGGAAAAAGGAGTATGGATGTGCTCCATTGATCTCAAGGACGCCTATTATCACATCAAGATAAACAGGACGTCCAGGATACAGTTACGCTTCCGCCTAGGTGCCAGTCACTTCCAGTTCCGAGCCCTGCCCTTTGGTCTCACCACAGCCCCCAGGGTGTTTACCAAATGTCTGGCAGTGGTGACGGCTCACCTGAGACGTCTGGGATTCCAGGTGTTTCTGTATCTAGATGACTGGCTCCTCACCGCCCCCACCAGGCATCTTCTTATTCAAGCCGTGAGTGCAACCATCGAGTTGGGACATCTATTAGGAATTACATTTAACTGGGAAAAGTCTGTATTGCTGCCATCACAGCATGTTGCCTTTATAGGCGCAGATCTAGACTCTGTCAAGATGCAAGCATTCCTTCCAACAGAGAGGATAAAGATACTACAGGAACAAGTCCTAGCCTTCCTACCCCGAAGCAAAGCCCCAGCCAGGATGGTCCTTCAGCTTTTGGGGTCAATGGCCGCCACCATTCTTCTGGTCCCTCTAGCAAGATTGCACATGCGAATTCTCCGATGGCTCCTGTCGACCCAGTGGTCTTACCAAGATCTGCCCTTGTCCTACCCGATTCTCATCACAGAAACCTGCTGGCGAGATCTTCGTTGGTGGCTCCTCTCCTCCAACCTGAACCAGGGGCGACTCTTCTGCCCCCCCTCCCCCATTGCCACAGTGATCACGGACGCCTCCCAGATAGGGTGGGGAGGCATAATCTGGACAGGATGGTTCAAGGCACGTGGCAGGATCACGAATCCCACTTACATATCAGTGTCCTGGAAATGAGGGCAGTGCTTCTAGCGTTGCAGGCACTTCACAGCTCTCTTCCCAAGGGTACCATCGCAATCTTCTCAGACAATATGGCAGTAGTATGGTACCTGAACAAGCAGGGAGGAACCAGGTCTTATCCTCTTTGCAGAGAAGCCATGCGAGTTTGGAACTAGGCGATCGCTTCCCAGAGATTTCTAGTGGCAACGCACATTACGGGAAAGGCCAATGTGATAGCAGACAGGCTGAGCAGAGTTATTCTGATGCCTCACGAGTGGTCCCTGAACGACCGAGTAGCAGCTCGGATCTTCTCCAAGTGGGGGTTTCCCTGTTGCGACCTTTTCACCAGCCCCTGGAATGCGAAGTGCAGCAATTTCTTCTCCCTGATTCCCCCCCAGTGGGAGTCACCCAGGGACGCTCTAGTCCACAATTGGCCATCCAGTCTGCTCTACGCCTTCCCTCCGGTCCCACTACTGCCAAAGGTGATTCAGAAGGCGATCTGCTTGGGAAGCAGCATGATTTTGATCGCACCACACTGGCCCCGCCAAGTTTGGTTTCCTTTCCTTCGGACGTATGCAGTGAAGGATCCTTGGATTCTGGACCCAGTTCCAGACCTCCTGACTCTTCAGACAGGTCAGGCCCATCCATCACTGCGAACTCTCAAGCTAACGGCTTGGCTGCTCCACTTCCGACCTTAGACAGCATATCCTTTCACCCGAGGTGGTCCGGATTCTGTCTTCTTCTCA
>NC_056736.1:407447906-407490406 GCF_019279795.1 Protopterus annectens
AATTTGCCATCATTCTGGACAACAGCTTGATCATTCAGTGTGTTCGCTCTATCCTTTGTGAATAGGGTTTGTTTGTTTGCTCCTCTACCTGCTTTTTGGTATTAGTGGTTAGTGTATTGTTTGTGGTGCAGAGAGAGGATTTTTAAGTAGCTATTATTCTTAGTTAGTTGGAGTAGGTTAGTGTAGGTTGCGTTTCCCACCTTTAGGCCTTGTTTTTTGTATTAGGATTAGGTTAGGTAGGTTTTGGGATTATAATGGATAAAGATTTCAAAAAGTGTATTTCTTGTGGGATAAGCTTTGTTCACAGGATGTTCATGACTGATGTGTGTGTATTGCCTTGTGACTACTCACTTTGAGTCCCCATTTACCATTCATGAGGGCTTTGGCTCTCACACTATTAATGAGAGCTGGGCCAGACTTATTCTTAAGGGTCTTCTACCTTCAGGGGAGTCTTTGCCAGCCTCCTCCAGCAAGAGGGAAAGGTCTAGATCTGAAGTAGTTTACTTAATTTGATCTTCAACCTATTTGAATACGGTTCCATGTTGGATCTGAGCCAGCAAAGATTACAAGCATCATATCTGAGCTCCAGACTCCTCCCCTTGCCCATAATCCACCTCCCTTGCCTTCCATTCCCAGTTCTCGTTTGCCACAAGCTCCAGTTAGCAGGGTACTTTTCTGGTATTGTAAGTTACTAATTTCTGTTTTTGTTAGCCGTTTTAGCTTAGCGTAGGTATCCTTTCTCCCCTCCCATCGCTTTGGCATCGTGTGTAGGCTTTTAGTAGTAGTTAGGTAGTCTAGTTTGTCTCTGTGTACCCCACTACCTTTTTCTAGTTAGTTTAGTGTGTGGTGAGTGGGTGTGTGTTAAAGTTTCAGTGGAAAGTTTTGTCTTTTCTTTCCTAGGATGGCTGAAAAGCTTATTTTTAAGTCCTGCACAGAGTGTGGGCATAAGCTCTCCCCAGCGGATGGCCACATTCTGTGTGTACTGTGTTTGGATGTGGCCCACTTTAATGTTGACTGTGTCATTTGTGCAGAGATCATCCCCCAGGCGTTGAAAGACAGAAAGGCCAAGTTGCCCCTCAAGGGGCTTCTTCCTGCCCCTGATCCACCCTCCTTGTCCTTCAGTCACAGCGGCTACTGTGGCTGCCTCTACCGCTTCTCTGCCTCTGGCCTCCCCTCCCTCCTAGGCTGGGACTCAAACTCTCGCTTCTAAGGCCTTTGGTAGCAGAGCAGAGGAGAGGTAGAGAGCAGGAGAGAGAATCAAGGCCGAAAGAGAAGAGTAAGAGATCTCCGGATCTAGCGTCACCCAGTAAATCCTCTCAGACTCGTGCCTCCTACGGCTCTGATCTCCAAGGTTCTCCCCAGAGCCGTAGGAGGCACGCTTAACCTCCTGGGCCTCAGCTCCCTGACCTGCCCGGTCAGCATCTGTGGCCTCATCTCAGTCCACCCAGTCTC
The DNA here is from genome assembly GCF_019279795.1 of Protopterus annectens. NCBI lineage: Eukaryota > Metazoa > Chordata > Ceratodontiformes > Protopteridae > Protopterus > Protopterus annectens. The sequence continues at coordinate 407,449,359 of NC_056736.1, forward strand.
TCTCGGACATGGATCTGGATAAGATGATGAGGCGCTTCATCCATGCGCAGATCCAGATGGGGGTTTGCCAGCGCACCTCCCTCAGGAGGGGGCTCGCTTCCTTTTTTTCAGCCTATCACTCCTTCCCCGATCCGACCTTCAGCTTCGGAGCTCTCTGATCCGAGGTTGTTTTTTGTCGGGGCGTCAGCACCGATGGTCCTCACGTCCTCGATGCCGGCAGCTGCCTGGAGCATCTCTGATCCGACCAGTTTGGATCCAAGCCACTCTCAGAGCCAGTGCCTCAGGGTTGGATCCGAGGGAGTGGAACCTTTTCCATCGGCTCCGACTTTGTCGGTCCAGGTTCCGTCTCTCGGAGCTGTGGCCACTTCGGGTTCAGCTGTGATTCTTGCATCGGATCCGGGGAGAACGGCCTCTTTATTCTCTTCACAGGAGGTCCGCTCTCCTTCGGCGTTCGATGTAGTAGAGCGGGTCCTCTCCATTGGATCGAGGCCCCCAACCACCCCTTCGGGCTCCACCCAGACCCCCTCAGCTCTGTCTACAGTCCCCGTCATCTTACCAGGGAGACAGTTCGTGCCCGAAGTGCCCCTGACAGTTCCCCCAGAGGAAGAGATGGCTTGCGAGTGCTCCCCAGAGAGCCCCACGGGAGATGTGCCTTGCAAGCATATGTGTAAGAAGAGGCACTTGGACTACTCTGAGTCCCTGACTGTGGACACAGACTTAGATGAGGGGGAGGGCTCCCCAAGGTCACCTCCCGATGATGTCTCCTTTGGAGACATCATGGAGATCCTGTGCCAGCGGGGAGGTTGCTCTGCCCCCCAAAGCCCTCCTCTGATGAGTTTGTGTTTCTGTAGGCCTTTGGCACAGGCCCGTCTACATCTTGGGTGTCCCTCCCCCCCGTGGATCCTTTAGTGGATTTGATCACCTCACGGGCTTGGAAGGAACATGATACCATTGAGTCGATCCCCAAGTGCCCCGATAAGGTTTTGAGTCCTCCCATAGACAGGCCTTCCTGGAACAAGGGCTCCCCTGTGGACGCAATGTTGGTAGCATTAGCCACACTATCTCAGGAAAGTTCCTCGGTCCACCCTCCTGACCAAGAGTCTCGGATGATGGATCGACTAGGGAAGTGGGTGTATGCTTCAGCTATCTTTTCTATAAAGGAGGTGAGCTACTTGGCCCATGTCACGAGACTCCAGCATGACTTGGTGAAGGAGCTGGAGGAGTCTCCACCCAAGTCCATATCGCAGGAAGACCAGGCTTTGTTCTCTGCAAAAATGGTCACTTTGAGAGCAGTATCGAATACGTCCATGCGACTTCTCTCCCATGCAACAGAAGGAGCGGCTAGGTCGACTGGGTCTAGCATGTCCATGAGGCATAACGCCTGGCCCAGGTTGTGCCAGTTTACCGAACCCTTTAAGGCATCCTTTGCTAATGCCCCTTTTGATGGCTCGACTCTGTTCGGTAAGACCGTTAAGGATACACTAGTCCAGAGTGAGAAGGATGGGAAGACACTGTCTGCCGTTGGGATCCACTTCTCTAACCCTCAAAGGTCCTTTTCCTGGAACCAGAGAGGGCAAAATAAGATGTGGTTCCGGAAGTGTCAGTATTCCTGGGACACTCACGGCTCTTCTTCCCCCAGAGGCAGAGAGGGTCAGAATGGACGCCGGCCCAGAGACCGAGGGGGTCCGCAAAACTTCAGGTCTCAAGAACCTTTCTCTGACAGATCCAGGCAGCAACCCTGAGGGGTTGCTCGATTGTTCTCCTCTGGAGGCAGTCAGGGAATGATTGTCCTTGCACCCAGTGGCTTGGGAGCCCATAACAATGGACCTCTGGGCTCTGCAAATCATGTCCAGAGGATATTTTATCCCCTTCGTGAATTCTTCACCCCCTCCTGGATGTTTCACCCATGCAAAGGGAGGCAGCAGCACAGGAAATTTCCAAGCTGGTAGAAAAGCGAGCCATCGAAACCTTCCCCCCAGTTTAGTCTGGATTGGGCTTCTACTCCAGGTTCTTTTTGGTGCCAAGGAAAATGAGGGACTTGAGGCCCATTCTGGACATCTCCATCCTGAACCTGTCAGTGGCCAAAGAAAAGTCACTCTACATTCCATCATGCCGTACCTGCAAGAGTGTGACTGGATGTGCTTGTTAGATCTCCAGGATGCTTACTATCACATAAAGATGCACAGAAGCTCCAGGAGGTTCCTCCGCTTACGGCTAGGGGCTAATCGTTACCAATTTTTAGCCCTACCCTTTGGTCTCACCACAGCCCCCAGGGTGTTTACCAAAGTGATGGCAGTGGTAGCGGCTCACCTGAGGCTTCAGGGGATTCAGGTCTTTCCATACCTAGACAATTGGCTCTTCACTGCTCCCAACAGGCGTCTACTTTTCCAAACCAGGGACTACTTTCTGACACTCGCCCTGAGTTTGGGTATCACAATCAACACATCCAAATATCTACTAGAGCCTGTCCATGTGATGGACTGCATTGGTACCAGGATAGACACACTCCAGGGCAAAGTGTTCCTGACCTCGGAGAGAGTTCAAAACCTCAGGATGTATGTATCCCTAATTTACCATTCTCATTTCCTGACAGTGGAATCTGTATTGAAGGCCCTAGGCTTTATGGTGGTGACCATAACTCTCCTTCCGTGTGCCCGACTACACATGGGGATTCTTCAGTGGACTTTGGTAGTTCAGTGGTCTCTGTTTGATTTACCACTAACCTATGCTATCCACCTAAGTCAAGTGTGTCAGTCATCCCTCATATGGTGGGATGAGCTCTCCAGACATTTTGGAGGGACGTCCCTTCATTCCAGCCCAGGCTCAAGCCACAGTGACAACTGATGCCTCCCAACTTGGGAGGGGGGGCATTGTTCGGGCAGGACAGTCCAAGGCCTGTGGTCCCCCATGGAGACCAGTTTGCATATCAGTGTCCTAGAGATGAGGGCGGTCCTTCTAACATTGCAGGCCCTTCATGCCTTTCTTCCTCTGGGGACAATTGCTGTTCAATCAGACAACATCTCGGTAGTCTGGTACATCAACAAACAGGGAGGGACCAAATCTTATCCCCTTTGTCGCGAGGCCATGAGAGTGTGGGGAATGGATGATCTCCACTGGTCGCTTTCTTATCACAACGCACATTCTGGGACGGTCCAACATTCTAGCGGACAGGCTAAGTCAGACCATTCTGATGCCTTACGAGTGGTCTCTGAATCTGTCAGTAGCGGAACAGATCTTCAGCAAGTGGGGTCAACCTTGCTGCGATCTCTTTGCATCTCCTATCAACACAAAGTGCAGCAGGTTTTTTGCTCTGAACCCCACCGGGGAAGTCCCCCAGAGATGCTCTAGTTCATGCTTGGCCTCCCAGTCTTCTGCATGCTTACCCTCTAGTCCCTCTCATCCCGAGGTTTTTGCAGAAAGCTTGTCGACTGAGGAGCATGGTGATCCTCAATGCCCCATTATGGCCTTGCCCAGGTATGGTTTTCCTTCCTTTGGTCTCACCTTCTGGCTCCACCGTGGATCCTAGATCCCTCTCAGGATCTGATTTCACACCCATCGGGGGTGCCTCATCCGAATCTGTACAGCCTGAAGCTCACAGCTTGGCTGCTCCAGTTCCTGTGATCATTAGGACTCCCGGACTTTCCTCCTAAGTTAAGTCTATTTTGGTAGCTGCTCATAAGTCTTAAACCAGAAAGGTTTATCGCAGCAAATGGAAATGTTTTTCTTTTTGGCGCCTCAGAGGAGTTTGGATCCTTTCACGGCTCTTATTTCCGTTATCCTTGATTTCCTAGCTGATATTTTCCAGCACAAAGCTAATTCTTCTACTGTTAAAGTTCAATTGGCTGCTATTTCTCATTTTCCTGTGGGCGAGAATTCTGCATCCTTGGCATCTTCTGGACTGTGTAAAGCCTTTATTAAAGTTACCTTTTTACTATGCCCCCCCTGGTCAAAGATCCTGTCCCCCCCGTCGGACCTTACTATGGTTCTTCAAGCTCTGGTCCCCCCGCCTTTCGAGCCTGCCGCCACTGTTGACCTAAAATTTCTATCGTGGAAAATAGCCTTTCTGGTTGCTATTATCTCTACTAGGAGGATGTCAGAATTGCAGGCCTTGTCCATAAAATTTCCGTACATGATTTTTCATAAAGCTAGAGTTACCCTTCGCACCAATCCATCCTTTCTTCCTAAGGTGGCATCACCAGTCAATATCAATCAGACTTTAAATTTGCCTGTGTTCTTTCCCAATTTTGCCAAAGAAATGGAATACAAACTACACATGTTGGATGTTCACAGACAGTTACAATTTTATTTACACAGGACAAAACATTTCACGATAGCTAGATGGATTTCTTCATGCATCCTGCAGGTCTACAAGGACAAAGGCATGTCTCCCCCAGGTCAGGTTAAAGCTCATTCTACCAGGTCCATGGCTACATCTGCAGCTTTCTGTTCTAGTGTATCTTTAGATGACATCTGCTCAGCAGCTACTTGTTCCTCATCTCATACTTTTATCTCTCATAAATTGGATTTGACATCTAGAAGGGTAGCATCCTTTGGTTCCGCGGTGCTCAGGAGTATCCTTCCATGAGGGCCACCCAGGGGTTTAGTAGCTGGGGACTCTGTCCCACAGGTTGAAGATCAAATGAAGTAAACTACTTCAGATAAAGAAATTATGTACTCACCATAACGTTCCATCTGAGTAGTTGTACTTCATTTGTCATCAACCATCCCTCCCTCCTTCCCCCGGACCTTTGACACATGTTCAGCCTGTGGGCTGTAAGTATAGGTCACAAGTTTGTTATCAGGTCAGGTTATAAGTGTAAGTTCAGCAAACTCGATCTGGAAATGGAAGACAAGGGAGGTGGATTATGGGTAAGGGGAGGAGTCTGGAGCTCGGAGCTAATGCTTGTAATCTTTGCCGGCTCGGATCCGTATTCCCACAGGTTAAAGACAAATAAAGTACAACTATTCAGATGGAACGTTATGTTGAGTTACATAACTTTTTTATTTTTTACATTCTCTAGTTATTGTATATATGATATACCTCTCTTATCCTTCCTACACTTATTGGTGTTACTTACCCTACCATTGTTGGTAATCTTTTCTTTCTTTTGCTCTGTTATACCCTTGTGGTAACTTATTGGTTACCATTGTTAATTTTTCATGTTTCTTCTTTTCTTTCTTTAAAAAAAATATTTTTCTTTCTATTTTTAGAACTGTATTTTTCTTCAGTATGTTGGAAAAATCCTTCGAGTTTAAAAAAAAAAATGTAAAGATTGTGGGGAAAAAAATCCTCTTTCAGATGCACACAATTCCTGTGTGTACTGTTTAGGCCCTGCTTATATAAAAGAGTCTTGCAATATTTTTAAGGCCTTTAATCCACTGGCCTTATTGGGCTGGAAAAATAAACTAATTTTAAAAGGTTTATTACCGACTTCATTTCCAGAGTCTTTATCTAGAGCTCAAACCACCAAGAGATTAGAAAAGTAGGAGTCCAGAAAGCGTCTGTCGAACCCTTCCAGATCCTCCACTCCTAGCTCTGTTCCTACTCTTGAACCTTCTCTCAAGAGGTCAGATCAATTGGATCTGAATTTGTTGGAGCCAACGAATAAAGTCTTGGATCTGACACCTGCTGATAACTGATCCACATCGTCGGATCGGACACATTTGGAGCCAAAGAAGCTCTCTATGACCCGGTATGTGTCGTCTCTAGAACCTGTTCATTCCCATCTTCCATCTCCCTTCTTAGAGAGATACCATAATTCTAAGACCCCTTCTGTGGCCTCTTCTTCTCGTTCTTCCAGGAGTCTGATAGAAGCAGATCTGGATAAAATGATGAAGAAATTTCTCTATGCACAAATTCAGATAGGAATTCTCCCAGCTGCTATCCCCCTCAGGTCCAGAGACTTTCACCAGTACTACTCCACCTGTCTTGGCTGCTTCTCCAGTCCGACTTTCAGCTTCAGAGCTCCTGGATCTGAGACTTCCAGAACTGACCTTGTCTGATCTAAAGATTGTTTTATCTTCTGCTCCAATACCTTCTCTGAGTGGACTGGCTCAGTGTGTGTTGAAGACATGACTTTTGAAGCCATAGTGCCTTTTCCAGATCTGAGGTATTGGAGTTGACTCCGTAGTTGTCTGAGCCATCTCTACCCCTCAGAGCCTCGGCTTTGGACAGCTTGGCTCTGACTTCTGCCTCGAGGGGGACTTCCTTTGAGTTAGAAGGAACTGATAGTCTGGAAACATGTCTTCTTGGCACAGTTGACTTCCTCCTGCCCAGGACATTCTGCCTTTGAGGTAGTGGAGTGTTCTTTACTTCTGGATGGACAGTTCGACCCCACCCTGGATCCATTTCCCCAGTTTCATACTTTTTTCTGTGTGGCGTCTCAACACTCTACTCCAAGGAACAGCTAATCCAAAGTCTCCAGACTACCCAGCAAGGTATTCTCATGTCTTCTGATGCTTCTCCAAAAGTTCCTGCTGAAGAAGTCCCTAAGAAGCCAAGGTGTAAGAGGAGGCACTTGGACTGTGCTGAAGAGTTGGCCACAGAAGATAATGATTTGGATGAGGGGGAAGGGCCCCCAAGATCACCACCTGATGACATCTCCATTGGAGACATACTGGAGATTCTCAAGCAAAGGGGTGGTTGGTCTGCCAATAACCCTTCGCAAGAGTAATCTGTATTCCTGGAAGTCTTTGAGTCTGGCTCATCTTCCTCTTACGTGACTCCCTCCCCCACTGATGAACTCATTGATTTGCTCTCTAGGTGAGCATGGAAGGAACCAGACATTGTTGAGCTGATCCCCAAGAGACCAGCCAGGATCCTGGCACCACCGAAAGGAATACAATTTTGGAGCAGTTGAGTACCAGTAGATGCCATGGTAATAACAGCAGCCATAAAGAAGAAACTCTCAGAACAGAGTTCATCTGTCCATCTCCCTAACAGGGAGTCCAGGATGTTGGACAAATTTGGGAAGCGTGTATATGCTTCAGCAATTTTTCACTCAGGTCGCTGATTTATTTGGCACATTTCACTAGACTTCAGAGGAATTTGATTAAAGAACTATCCAAATCTCTCAATGGGACCTTCACTTTTGTGGCAGAGACCTCTGTTACCTCATAGTTAGCTACCCTATAGTCCATTTCAAATTCATCCATGAGGCTCATTTCACATGCAGCTGAAGGCACCTCAAGGGCAGCGAGTTCAGGCATTTCCATTAGTAGGCATGATTGGGTGTGCCTGTGTGATTTTTGCGAACCCCTTCAAGTCCTCCATCAGTGCTCCCATTGATGGAAGTTATTTGCCCCCAGACTTAGACACTATCTATGTGTGAGCGAGATGGTAAGACCCTGTCTGCAGTGGACGTACGTTTTTTGATTCCTGTAAGAACCTTCTCTAGGAATCAATGAGGTGGTTGGAAGATGTGGTTGAGGAAATTCTGTGATCCTTTCCTTGACACACAGAGGCGGGAACTCTAATGGAGATGCCACCCATATGGTAGAAGAGGCCTGCAGAATCAAGGATCTAGGGATATTTTGTCTGACAGATCCTACCAAACCTTCTGAAAGGAGGCCCAATTGTCCACCTCTGGAAGCAGTCAGGGGTCATCTATCCCTGCACCAGAGAGCCTGGCTAAATATTACAAAAAAATATGTGGGTGCAGAAGATGATTCTAGAGGTTATACTACACCATTTTCCCTTCTACCCCCTTTAACACTAGACCAAATTCCCCATGTTCTACCCAGTCAGAGGAAAGCGCAGTACTTGAAGTAAAAAAGCTGCTAGAAAAAGAGTCATCCAAGAGGTCCCCCCAGACTAGAAAGAGTGCAGAGCTTACTCAAGATTCTTTTTATAGCTAGACTTCCAAAGTGGCTGTGCATTGAGTAACAGCTTAATTATAGCTCTGCCAGTATGAAAACAGAAACTTAACAGAGAAAGCCAGTGGACCTGGATTTCTGAGTAAATTTCAGTAACTAACTTATAAGTGCACTACCTGGATGCCAGGAAAAAAGAAATACAGAGGTCCTGAAGGAAAATGCTGTACTCAAAACAACTCACCCTCTACCCTTCATCTTTCTCACCACCTAATTTCCACCCAGCAGAAGTCCTCATAGTAAACTGCAAACAATCACAAAAAGATAGAGCCATTTCCACCATCTATATACCTCCAGAAAACAACATCCGTGTTCTTGGACACTTGCTATCCTGGATCTCTCAAATTGTCTCCTGTGAAACTGCTAAACTGGACGATGTTAACATTGATTGGAATTCTTTATCCTCTGACTCTCCAAATGCCACCATTAACCTTTATGGCTTCTCCCAAGTAATCACTACCTCCACTCGTCTGAATAAACACTCTAATGCTGGCACTACGCTTGACTTGGATCCTCACCTCCAACCCCCACCTGTACCACAACCCCTCCACACTCCCTGATTCCCTAAGTGACCACCTCCCTACCTCTATCCAGAGACACTCTCCACAGTTGTCTAAATCCCATCAATACAAAGACTGTCACAAACTTTCTAACGCCAATCCTGACACCTTTATTCATATACTCTCCTCTGTTAACTGGCCCTTCTCCCATGATCTGTTGTAAAATAAATTCTGTAATATCTTAACACTCTAAACTCCCTGGCCCCAGTCAGAAAATTAGAATTAAATCCATCTTTGCTCCTTGGATAACTCAAGACGCTCTCTCCCTCAGGCACAACAGGGATAATGCCTGGAAAAAACTGGCAAAAAAAAACCAAATCCCCTTCCAATCTTCAGTGCTACAGAGAACTACTTAATTTAGCTAAAAAACAAGTCAACCTTTACAAATAAAACTTTTATCTAAAGCCACACACAAAAAAAACCTCTCCCCCCAAAAATTTCTGCAATACTGTCAACAAGGCTGCTGCACCCAGGTAAGCCCTCTGGACCAAATCTCTCTCCTAATAGGCTCTGCCTTAGACACTGCTACACTTCTTAACTCCTCCTTTATTGACTCCATTCAGAAATTTACTAAAATAGACCCAAGTACCTACCCTTCTATTTCTCCCCATCCACCCACACAACCTCCTCCTCTCTTAAGCCTGTCCCCACTGCTTATATCAGATTACTGCTCAGTAAACTCAAAACATACTCCCCTTCCACTGATAACATAATGCCTCTTTTCCTTACACTAGCAGCAAAAACTATTACATATCCCATCGCCATATTAATCAATAGATCAATCCAAGAAAACATAGTTCCTGATGTCTGGAAGAAATTCTGTGTAATTTCCCTTCATAAAGGAGGAAACTCCACTGGCCCCTCTAATTTCTGGTCTATTGCTATTCTATCTCCCCTAACAAAGATTCTTAAAAATGCATTCGTAAATAGCTCCATGCTCATCTATTACAAGAAAATATTCTCACCCCTACCCAACACAGCTTTTACCCTAACCACAGTACATCCACCGCACTAATATCTTTTACACACACTAACTCTAGATGTCGAAACAAAATAAATTAGTCTCGTGTCTATTCCTTGACCTCTCAAAGGCCTTTGACACCATCTCCCACAGCCTACTTCTGTCCAAACTATCTAGCCTTAATCTCTCCAACTCTGCTCTTTGGTGGCTCTCTAGCTATCTCTCCAACAGACTTCAGTCTGTAAGATGTTTCTCTGCATCTTCCCAGTCCAAACCGGGGTTCCCAAGGCTCTATCCTTGGACTCCCTACTATTTAACATTTTCACTAATTACCTCTGTCTTTCCTGTCCTCACTCCTCTTTTAATACAAACTGCTGATGACTCTGCAATAGTTTCCACCTCTGACAATCTCCCCCCACCTACTCACCCTGACCCAAGAATTTCTTCACTCAGTTGAAAAATGGCTAACATCCAACCAAACTCTTCCTCCCTAAATCTCTCCAATACTGAAATCTACCTTCATTGTCTCCTCCCTTAATAACACAACTATCAAGGTTGAACGACACACTAAACTGTCAGGGGTCATTATTGACGATCAACTAAAATTTGATCTCATCAAAAACTTGGTCTACTGTATAGAAACAAAAAATTCCTCACAAATGAATGCAAACTCTAGCACAAGCGTATCTACTACCCACCGTATTATATGGCTGCCCCAATCCTTGCTAACCTTCAAACAAAAACCTTTTGACTAAACTAGAACTCTCATATAATAAAATTGCTAGATTTGCTGCTAATCAACACTATTGCTCACACCACTGCCTATATCTAAAAATCTACAGTGGTTAGAATTGCACCATCAACTCCTTCTGCCTCAACTACACCTGACTCACTCTATCTTAAACCAAAACCCACTCCTGTCCTGCTCTCTCAACTCTCATTACTCCCTGCATTTCTAACCAACACTCCACAGCCCAGACCAGACCAACACCTCTTTCAGATCTACAAACCCAATAAAACCATTGGCACATTTCTCCATAATCACTCAGTTGACAATGTGCAGAACAAACTGCCCCTATATTTAAGATTGATTTCTGTTTCTAAAAAAAAAACATGAAAAGACAATCTTTTAAACTCCTTGGAGTTGCTCTTGCACTGACCCAACTTAACTCATTACATCCATATGACACCTCCAGCTGCATCTGCACTTAACTCCTACTGATGCCTCTAGGCATCAAATATTGCTTGTTCATATTTGCACCAATAATTCTAAAAATATGCTATGTACAAGGTTTTAAAAGATTTAATCTTAAAGCTTGCACAGTGGCAAACTCAACTGCATTAACATTTGACTTCTGGCTAGTGTAGATAAATAGATATTAACTGTTGTTTTTATGATATTAATTTATGTAGATATAACTTTCACATTTTCAAAATATCTCAGCAAACAAGTAACACAGACAAAACTCTTTAGCCTCATATGAAAGCTGTCAGCTAGATGAATAAAATGCCGCTGACAGTATGTGTTTAACTTGAATGGTTGCAGAGATATGCAAGCTGTTTATAAAATATTACAAATGTAATAGTTACAGTGTTTACTGTGACTTATACAATTCAGTTTAAGACCTGGAGCCTAAAGAATACCACCACTATAAAAATAGTTTGTGCTGAAGAGTTTGCCATTTATACTTCTTTCATAATGCCTATGGTTCCAGAGATAGGAACATTTTGAAATGTGAGAACATAATTTGATTCTGTCAAAAGGCTTAGGCTCCACCCATTGGAAGTTACAGTGCAAACTTCCAGAGCTCCATTGGAGTGAATGTTAATGTACCTCTTCCCACGGCTTCAACTAACCCTTCCTTCCTATTAATCTGTTCCGTTCCTTCTCTTATCCTGCACTTGTTCCTTAAAACAGGCTATACTACCGACTCTCTGGTCTTGAAGTGTTGTATTTTACTCCTGAACCCACCTCATGCCTTACATCTGTAAGAAATTATACTGTGACTATGTATAGGATGAAACTGTATTGTGATTACTGTTATACTATATGTTATTACTGTTAATGTGACTGTGTATAGGATGAAACTGTATGTGATTACTGTCATACTGTATGTTATTACCATCACTGTGACTCTGTATAGGATGTAACTGTATGTGATTACTGTTAATACTGTGTTATTACTGTCACAGTGACTATGCATAGCTTGAAACTGTATGTGATTACTGTTATACTGTATGTTATTACTCTTACTGTGACTATGTATAGGATGCAACTGTATGTGATTACTGTTATACTGTATGTTATTACTGTTTCTGTGACTATGCATATAATGTAGCTGTATGTATTTACTGTTATACTGTATGTTATTACTGTTACTGTAACTATGACTAGGATGTAACTGTATGTGTTTACTGATGTCCTTCAAGGATGCATCTGCAGTCCTCAGGCAGCCCTTCGGTCGGCCGGATTCCAAAGTCTGGGTCTGGCGTCGGCTGATGTCGCCCATTCCCTGACGTCAGAGCGCCTGGGGTATAAAAGAGTCAGCCGACGCCATCTTCCTCAGTCTTTCTTGCCGTGTGGTGCCCGAAGCAGAAGCAGTTCGCAAGTTCCGGTCGGCCAGCTCCTGTAGATTCAGCTACCGAAGACTTCAAAAAGCTAAGTACCCCGTTGGGGACTCTTTCTTGCCTCAGCCGATGTCAGATCAAACGCTTAAAGTTAATAATTGCTTGACTTGTGGGAAACAAATACCTCATAAGGATTTCCATTCCTACTGCCTCCCTTGCCTAGGCCCAGACCACGACGTCTCGGCCTGTACTGCCTGTGCCTCCTTTAATTGACGCACTCTTAGGCGTCGGTCGGAGTTTGCAGAGGAATTCTTTGGGGCTAGATTCTCTTATAAAATGCCTTCAGAGACTCCGACTTCTCATTTAACCAAAAAACGGAAGGACAAGGACAGACACACGCGGATCGTGGTTTCGGCTGAAACAACGCCTAGGCCTACTGCGAGTGTCTCTGTTTCGGCTGAAACCACGCCTAGGCCTACTGCGAGTGTCTCGGTTTCGGCTGAAACAGAGTCCTTGGTACTTCTGACTGTGGAAACGGTATAACCGACAGCCTCTGCCCCGGAGGCTTCTTCTGAGTCTGTTTTGGATTTACCCTCGGAAACCAGTGTTCAGGAAACTACCAACACCATTCCCTTAGACAAGACTACCCCAGCACGTGGAGCAGCCAGGCTCCCTGCATCCATGTCCATTAAAGCATTCACTAGGGCTAAAGCTGCTAAGCAACAAAAAACTCTGCCTCCCAAGACTATTTCTCAGGGATCCACTACAGGTTCACAGATACTAAGTTTGGCTGAGGATCTTATTTCCTTAATCAGGGGATCCCAGCCTCATCCGGACAGGGGCTCTCGGCCCAGGGCGGAGTCTGCTGATCCTCAGTCCTCTGATGAGGCCTCTGATGGCTCTGCTCTATCAGATTACCAGGAGGAGGCCTTCATGGCCTACGAGGATTCTGATGCAGAGGAATCCATTCCCTCTGCCTCCCCTCCTGAAGAGCTGTCCTTTGGGGAGACCCTTCACTCCATGAGAGAGCATTTCCAATGGCAGGGCCAGGAATTCTCCGATTCCAGGAAGAGATTAAGGACCTTTCTTCATTTACCTCAGCATAGACCTTTGGCTATTCCTCCTGTTTTAAGTGTCATTGATGATGTGTATTCTGAATCTAGCACTACCCCTGACACCCTTCCTCCGGCTCCTGTTAAACCCGATAGGTACTACAGGGTCCCGGACTCTCATAATTTCCTTTACAAGGCCCACTCTGCTGACCCAGAAACTATTTCCCAGGGTCCTAAAGGGGTTGGAGCTGCCACTACTAAAAATCCACTCCCCTCTGAAAGGGAGTCCAGGGCTTTAGAGAGATGGGGTAAAAAAGTGTATACTTCTTCCACTCTGTCTATGAGGGCTTTAAATTGTCAATTTCATATGATACAGTACCAAGAGTATTTGTTGGATGAGTTGCAGAAAAAGCTGTCTTCTCCTGAACCCCTAGACCGTAAGTCACTTCAGGATCTGGTACATAATTCACAACAGGTTAGCAACCATTTCTTGCAGTGTGGTTATGATGCATTGGAAGCTTCATGTAGGTCAGCAATGACAGGTGCAGTCATACGTAGACATGCTTGGCTGAAGGAACAATCTCTGCCAGATCATGTTAAGGCTAAGCTTCTGGATGCTCCACTAGAAAAGCAAAAGTTATTTGGCTCCACTGCTCAGGAGGTCTTAAAGAAATTTGAGGAAAAGGCTAAATCTGTACAAACAGTCAAAGATTTCCTCTAGGTACAACCACCAAGATTCAGCAGAAATTGGCCTTCTAAGAACTGGTCCTTTCCGGAAGAGAGATATCAAAGAGGCAAGAACAGGCGTGCCAGAGGTAGAGGGCAAGCTAGAGGCTCCTACAGAGGACGGCAATGGCAGCCTCCTAACCAGCGAGGTAGTGCAGGACCAACAGCTGTTGCACAAGGACAGACTCAATGATTTCACCTTGATCCCGCCAACCAGGGCTCAATTAGAAGCACCTTTGGGCGGAAAATTGTCTTTATTCTCAAGAAATTGGCACAGTATTACAAGGGACAAATGGACACTGCAAATAATAGACAAAGGATACAGGTTCCATTTCCATACATTACCAAAAAGAAAAGGAATGCCAAACCTGCCACCAAATCAAAGGGCAGAGGCTTTAAAACAAATTGCCAACCTATTGCAAATGAAAGCTATAGAAAAGGTTCCTCTCGCAGAACAAGGCAAAGGATTTTATTCCAGACTATTCCTTGTCCCAAGAAAAGAAAAACAATGGAGGCCTATTCTCGATTTGTCCGCACTCAGTACTTATCTCATTGTGCCAAAATTCAAAATGCTGACCCTACAGCAACTCCTTCCCATGCTGGGCAAGGGGTCTTGGCTGGTAACTCTAGACCTCAAGGAGGCATACCTGCATGTCCCTATCAGACAAAGTTGCAGAAGACACCTCAGATTTCTTGCAGGTTCAGAGCATTATCAATTCTCAGCATTTCCCTTTGGCTTATCTACTGCGCCCAGAGTATTCACGAAATGCCTGGCATCAGTAATTGCACACTGCAGACTTCAGGGGATTCAAATATACCCATATCTGGATGACTGCCTTATACAAGTGGACAGCCAACAAACTTTGGAAAAACATTTGAATTATGCCATTCGCCTTCTGCAGGCCTTGGGATACACAGTCAACAGTCACAAGTCAAGACTTGTGCCATCCCAAAGAATAATTTTTCTGGGTGCGGAACTAGATACAACCACCCAAATGGCTTTTCTCACAGAAGAAAAACAAAGACAACTACCGGATTACTTCAAAAATCTGACAAAACAAACTCAGATGACTGCAAGGAAAACCCTGCAGGCCCTGGGTTACATCGCATCATGCATTCTTCTGATTCCACAAGCAAGGCTGCATATGAGAAAACTACAATGGTACCTAAGGAGTTTATGGTCTCAGCACAATCACAGCCTAGAAACTTTGATACCACTCATTCCATGCCTTCAAAAGGAATTCCTGTGGTGGGCCCAAGCAAGCCAGTCAAACAGGGGTCTGCCTTTCAGCAAACCAGTAACCAGCCAAACCATTACCTTGGACACTTCAGACCATGGATGGGGAGCACACATGGAGGACAGATGCATCCAAGGACTATGGTCTCAGAAAGAATTGCACATGCACATAAACCAAAAGGAAATGCTGGCAGTGATACATGCAATCGAGGCCTTCAAGGACTTTCTGCATCAAGGCCACCTGCTAATAAGGACAGACAATACCACAGTTATGTGGTACATAAACAAGCAAGGAGGTACACATTCCTACCCTCTTTGCAGGCTAGCAATGAATCTTTGGGAACTTTCCCTAAAACTCAATATAGAGCTGCAATCCCAGTTTGTGCCAGGAAAAGGCAATATACTGGCGGACAGCCTAAGCAGAAATACCATGGATCCACACGAATGGATGCTACACCCAGACATCTTCCTTCAGATAACACAATTTTGGGGAAGGCCGGACATAGATCTTTTGCCTCCCACCACAATCATCAGCTGAAGAAATTCTGTTCAAGGACATACCACCCACAAGCATGGAAAGTGGACGCCCTCTCTTTCAGCTGGAATACTCTAACAGTGTATGCATTTCCACCTCTTCCACTAATGACCAGGGTCTTACTGAAAATCAGGACAGAGCAGCCAAAAGTGATTCTAATAGCCCCGGATTGGCCGAGGCAGCACTGGTACCCACTGTTATGCCTGTCACACACGAAACCTTGGCCTCTACCAAAATGGTCACTCCTTCTGACACAGCACAATTACAAAACTCTGCACTCCAGCCTGAAAACCCTGCAGCTGACAGCCTGGAGAATACCTTGACTCCTCACCAGGAAAAGCTATCCAAGAGAGTGAAAGATATCATCATGGAAGCTCGCAGACCTTCCACGAGAAAGGCATATTCAGCAAAATGGAAAAGATTCGACACTTGGAGCACCGCAAAGGGCCTAGATGCCACAGTGATGAGCATGGCACATATCCTGGAATACTTGGCAGAAATGCTCCACAATGGCCTTTCTTACTCTTCCATAAAAATTCATGCTTCAGCAATTTCAGCAGAATACAATACTGATCCACCTGTCTTCTCTCATCCTCTCCTAAGGCAGTTTCTAAGAGGAATTAAAAGCATCAATCCTCCAAGAAAACCACCAGTGCCTACATGGGACCTTAACTTCATGTTGGAAAAGTTGACTCTACCTCCCTTTGAACCAGCAGCATCTTCAGAGTTACAGTTCCTGTCTTGGAAGACTGCCTTCCTCCTGGCCATAACCTCAGCAAGAAGAGTATCTGAATTGCAGGCACTCATGGCAGTACAACCATTTCTTATTTTTCATCAGGACAGAGTCTCCTTGAGAACCAGTCCTTCATTCATGCCAAAGGTGGTATCCAGGGTCTCATTGACCCAAGCTATTCACCTGCCTACCTTCTTTCCAGATCCACAAAACAAGGGAGAAAAACTTCTGCATACCCTGGACATTCACAGACAGTTACGCTACTACTTGGACAGAACTAAGACTTTCAGAAAAACTGACCAGCTGTTGGTAGCATATGCTGCAGGCATCCAAGGCAAAGCAATTTCCAAACAGACAATTTCAAAATGGATAGGAAATTGCATTCGATTCTGCTACTCTCATCATGGAAAAACTGTGCCAGCTAACATCAGGCCTCATTCCACCAGAGCCACAGCCACCTCCACAGCCTTTTTAAGAGGGGTGGCTACCAAGGACATTTTAGAAGCTGCTACATGGAGCTCCGTGCATACATTTACCAAGCATTACAATTTGCCCTTATATTCCAGATCCAGAGCAGGCTTTGCTACGGCAGTCCTGCAGGGCATTTTAGCTACACCATCATTTTCTTAGATCCTACCACCCCCAGCTTGGCTATGGTATTCTACCCATATGTAAGGACTGCAGATGCACCCTTGAAGGACACAGTACAGTTTTGTACCTACCATAAATGTAGATGTCCGATAGGTATGCATCTGCAGTCAGGTTTTCCCTCCCTCCTTCCCCTCTGTGGTGTTTCTTGGGTACTTATCCCTCTTATAGCTAGCTGGGGTTATCTATTATGGTGTATTTGTTTTTTATTACTGTGCATGTTTGGAATATTTTGCATTTCTCCAAATTTAGCCTTCCTTAGAGGGCACCTGGCATCTGGGGCAAGAAAAACTGAGGAAGATGGTGTCGGCTGACTCTTTTATACCCCAGGTGCACTGACGTCGGGGAATGGGCGACATCAGCCGACGCCGGACCCAGACTTTGGAATCCGGCCGACCGAAGGGCTGCCTGAGGCAGGACAACCCATATGTAAGGACTGCAGATGCATACCTATCGGACATCTACATTTATGGTAGGTACAAAACTGTACTTTATACTGTATGTTATTACCATTTCTGTGACTATGTATAGGATGTAACTGTATGTGATTACTGTTCTACTATAGGTTATTACTGTTACTGTGACTGTGTATATGATGCAACTGTATGTGATTACTGTTATACTGTATGTTATTACTGTTACTGTGACTGTGTATAGGATGTAACTGTATGTCATTATTATACTGTATGTGATTACTGTTGTACTTGTACTGTATGTTATTACTGTTTCTATGACTATGCATAGAATGTAACATAGCACAAGCAGAAAACTATAATTCAAACTGGAAAGAGATGATGAAACAGGGGGGAAGCTCAAGTAACAGGGAGAGACAGGGATTTTGGATGCAGACCTTTAAGGAGAGCAACAATAATCTTACAGAATATTATAGTCATAAAGTAGCAGAAGGTTTTCTAAGAACTAAGCCAATATGGGAATAGAAAAAGATTCTGCAAAGAAACCAAGGGATTGGGAGCAAATAACTAGAGGGGGAAAGGTAATAGAATAGGAAGATGCCAAGGACTTACCCGACTGCAGGCTAGGGATTGCCTCCCATATCAGGGACTGATATCAGAGTATAGGCAAAGAGAAAACAATAGGGGGTCCTAAACAAAAGAGCAGCACTGGTAGAGTTTTTAGTAGAAACTAGAACAGAAATTGCAGTTAAGAAAGGAATAAATAGTGGAGCATATAAAATATTGCATGATTAACTGTAAGACTCAATCAGAAGAGGTTAGGAAGGATTGGGAAGAGAGATTAAATAAGCAATCCACAAAGAAAGAATGGGGGGATATATGAATGTCTCCCGAATATGCAACAAAATCTAGAAGATTTAGGGTTGTTGCCTGGAAGGGTTTTGATGGATATTTATATACCCTAAGCTGACTTCAAAGAATTTTTCCTCAGGTAGACAGCAAATGTTGGAGTTGTGATGGGGAAGAAAAAGATAACCAGGGACATATTTTCTGGGAGTATAATGAGTTGGCAGACTTTAAAGATTCCCTGCAGACTGCTCTGTAGGAGATGCTGAGTGAGCAAATTGGAGTAACTAGGGAAATTGTTTTTGAGCAATGCTACAGAATTGGAATTGCCTAGACATAGTAAGGCCTTGCTGAGTCTAATAATGGTGGCTGCCAACAATGCAGTTACTAGAAATTGGAAATCAAGGCCTAACCTGACTTCACTAGAAGCAGTGAAGATAGTAACAGAGCTAAAACAACTGGAACTGTGATCTTTAGAAAAGGGTAGGAGCAAATTACATACGAAAAATGTGAAATGTGGGATCAATATATGCCGAGGAGGAATGAGGTTTAAATGAAGGCAGGACTTGAATGAGCTATGTAATGGTTGACTAACAATGACTGGATATGTTAAAAGTGATGTATATTATTTGCAGCTACAGTTGTGTCAGCACAGTTTGGAAAGTATAATATTTGCAACTGAGATTATATTGCTATGGTTTATTTTCATTTATATAAAGATAACATGGTCTACATCATATATGGTAATCTAATAAAGATGTTTCTTGTTTTAAAAAAAAAAAAAGATTATTTTTAATGCCAAAGAAAACCGGGGACTGGAGACCAATTTTGGATCTCGACAATCTGAACAAATCAGTTCAGTACACAACCTTCCTGGTGGTCACATTTCAGTCCATTTTGCCTTTCCTGCATAAGGATGACTGGATGTGCTCAGCAGATCTTCAGGATTTGTACCGTCACATAAAAATGAACAGATGATCCAGAAGACACCTACACTTCTGACTGGGAGCCAGTCATTACCAATTCAGAGGTGTGCTCTTTGGCCTCACCACAGCCCCCAGGGTGCTCAGCAAAGGCATGGCAGTAGTAGTAGCTCACTTGAGACTTCCAGGATTCCAGGTGTTTCCATACTTGGACGACTGGCTCATAACCACTAGAACCAGGCGTCTTCTGATAAAAGCAAGAGATTTATGTACTCCATCTTGGCTATCATCTAGGAATGACCATCAATCACAACAAATCTCAGCTAGAACCTTCTCAAATATTAGAGTTTGTAGGGGCCTTGTTCAGTACCCTTCCGTTACCAAGGGTGCAAACTATTCAATTTTAAGTCAAAAAGATAATTCAGAATTCTTCTTTGTCAGCTCATTCGATTGTACAAGCCTTGGGGTCAGTGTCCACTGCAGTAGTTCTGGTTCAGTTAGCAACTTGGTTTTATATGCTTGGGAAAAAACACATCTTCACTAGTGCTTATAAAGAACATTGGTATACATACTTCCGTTATTTGGATGATATTTTCATCCTTTGGAAGGATGACCAGATAGATGTTAATGGGTTTGTGGAATATATTAACCATGTATGTATGTATTTCAAATTTCCATCTCATTTTTCAAGATTCCATCAGCTATTTAGATGTGTACCTTTCCAAGGATAGGGAGAATAACAAGTTTTCATTGAATGTTTTTAGGAAAAACTTTTTTGAAAATAGTTCTCGATTTTCAAAGCTGCCATCCCTTGCACAATAAGAAAAACATTTTTAAAGGACAGCTTGTTAGAGCAGCCAGAATGTGCTCTGACAGGGAGGCATTTTTGAGTGAAGTTGAACTGCTAGCCAACATGTTTAAAATTAGGGTTACCCGGACAAAATTCTCACCACTGTTGTCAATGAGATGCTGGAAGGGTGGGGGAACAAATATAAGCCTCTGCTCAATAGAGGTGAGGTGATTTTACCACCTTGTGATCATAGGGACAATCCAAGATGTAACATGAGTATGATTATACCATTTGGTGTAGGAGAAAAGACACACAAAGCTTTACTAAAGAAGAATTGGAATATCTTCCGAGGGAATTCAGAGATTTATAATATTTTAGGTCAATTCCCAACACACAACATTACATCTCCCCCTGACACTCAAAGGCACAACTAAGTGTAGTTGATGTAATCAATGTCCCTATATTTTGGACAGTGACTTTATACACCTTAAAAGTTTTAGGCATGACATTAGGTTACACAAAGGTAATTGTAATACTAAGGGTGTGATGTATGTCTGCATTTGCTAAACATATCAAAACGTTTATGTTGGCAAAACTGAGAGGAAATTGAGATCTAGAATATATGAACACCTATATGCCATAGCCAAGGGCAATGCAAACAACGCCCTATATAAACATACATTAACCTGTCAAGGTTACACTAAATACAAATTTGGAATATTAGAAGTGCCACAGAGTATAAGAGGTGGTTGGTTGAATTGCAAATTGAACTGAAAGATTTGTACTGGATAATTAGATTAAATGCTGGAGTTGCACCAGGGGATAAATGACTATGTTTAATTGCTTCCTGTGTTGAAGCAAAGGGATCTGGACCTTTGATTAAGGGTTCAATTTCTTGTAAACGCTATTTATAAGAATAATTTTTTTAAGACAACTTATTCTTTGAATAGTTTTGAAGGTTTTTAGATTGTATTTAACAGGTTTGTCTATAATGTTTGCTTAATTTTTTTGGAGTGGTTTTCATGCTATGCCTTTAAATTAATTTAATGGTGGGTAATTGGTTGTATTATATAACTAGGGTTATTTTAGTTTGCACTTTGTTCTGAAGAACTCCCAGAATGATTTAAGAGGGATGAAAGTGCTTAACCTATATTTTACTGGTGAATAAAGACGGTTTTAAATCCAGTGCATTTGTGTGGAGCTTATGGTGGCGTTTTGTCCAAGAGCACTTTTTGTGGGTTTACTAGTCAATTAGCAAGATATCATATGAGAGTTCTTCAGTGGACCCTAGTAACGCAGAAGTCTATACTACACCAACCTGTGTCCACCCAGATAAGATTAACTTAGGCATGCAAAAACTGCCTCTTGTGGTGGGTGTACTTATGTCAGATATTACAAGGCAGTCCCTTCAGTCTTCCACATTCCAAACCCGTAGTGGTCACGGGTGCTTCCCAGATTGGGGGGGGGGTTTACTATTAATATTCAAAAGTCTTTCCTGTTGCGATTCAGACTGGCAATATGTCAGTGGTATGTTACATCAGCAAACAAGGAGGAACCGGATCTTACCCCTTGTGTTGAGAAGCTCTGAAAGTGTAGCAGTGAGTGATCTCATACAGTCAGTTTCTGATAGCAGTGCTCATTCTGGGGAAATAAAACGTGATAGCAGACAAGTTGAGCAGGTCCATTTTATTAAGTCATGAGTGGCCTCTCAACATGAGTGGTGGTAAAGATTTTCTGCCAGTGTGGCCAACCTTGCTGTGAAATCTTTGCATCACCCCTCACAAGTGGAGCAGGTTCTTTGCCCTGATCCTCCCAGTGGGGGAATCATTGAGGGACACTCTCCTCCACGATTGACTCCCTGGTCTCATTTATGCTTACCCACCCAAGTTTCTCCAGGAAGTATATTAATTGAAGAGCACAGTCATCGGCATTGCAGCTTATTGGACTTGTCAAATTTGGTTCCCATTTCTTCAGCCTCATCTAAGTCATCCACCTTGGATTATAGATCCAGTTCCAGACTTCCTGTCTCACCCAACAGGCATGATTCATCTGGATATATCAGACTTAAAGTTCATCGCATGGTTTCTCCACTTCCATTAATAACCAGACAACCATGGCTTTCCTCTCCTGTATGTCACAGTCTTTTGTTTTCCCATAAGGCTTCCACTAAAAGGATTTACAGAAACAAATGGAAAAGATTTGCTTTATGGGCAGAACAGAGAGACATTGACCCTTTTTCAGCACCATTACCCTAACGTTCTTGAAGGTTTGGCTACGTCTTTAATGAAGGGGCAAGCTCTCCTCAACTGTTAACTTAGCTGCCATTTCTGATTTCCACACAGGAGTGAATAATTTATCCTTAAGATTCTTCAAAACTTTGTAAGGCCTTCATAAGGGGAATTTTTCTTCTTAAACCCTCTTTTTAAAGACCCGACTCCACCATGGGATTTGAACTTGATTACTGCAAGCTCTGACTCAATCTCCATTTGAACCATCAGCAAATTATGAACTAAAATCTTTAACCTGGAAAACTTATCTTTTTAATAGGATAGCTATAACCTCTGTTTAATGTCTCTGAACTTCAAGACCCATCTTCTAAGCCTCTCTATTTAATTCTCCATAAAGATAGGGCAATGTTACAAACCATCCCTTTCTTCCTTCCTAAGGTGTTGCCAGATTCCAGCATCAATCACTCCGTTAATCTTCCAGTTTTCTTTCCAAATTTCACAAACAAAGGAGAATATGTGTTACATTTGGTGGATGTTCACAGACAGTTAAGTTTCTGTTTACATAGAACAAAATAAAAAAAAATCAATTATTTGTTGCTTTTGTGGAATAAAAATTGGGAAAAACAGTTACCAAAGTAACTCTAGCTAAATGATTAATGGATTGCATTTCCTGGGTTGCAACCTTTAACAGCCCATTCAACCAGGTCTGTGGCAACTTTATCAGTATTTTTGTCCATGTCTTCCATGGATAATATTTGTGCAGCTGCAACTTGGGCTAACATTCATACTTGTATTACTCTATTCAAATTGGATCTGGTCTTGAGGGGGAAGAGCAGCCTTCGGCTCAATAGTTCTCAGGAATATTCTTTCTTGGAGTCCTCCTGTGATTCAAGTAGCTGAGAACTCTGTCCCCACTTGTTGAAGAATGAATAAAAATGGACAACACAGATGGAACATTGTGATGAGTACATAACTTATTTTTTGTGTCCCCTGTTCCCAAGTTCCAGAAGAACTGTCCAACTAGGTATGCTTTTGTTTGTAGGCAGCCTTGTCAGGTCACTAAGGGCAGGAGGGGAGTAGGCAAGCTCTTCCTGCTAAGTCTTCTCAGGCTCCTGTGGTTCAGCAGCCTCCTTTATCTGACAGGCCTGCTTCTCTTTGACAGCTCCCCCCCCCCCACCTCTTGGCCAGTTTCCCTTATTCCCTTGTTCATTTTGCTCTCCCTTTGCCTTCCAAACTGGCATCTCATCACCTTGGATTATTGTGTTTCGTCATCCGTCGGGGTTACTTCATGGTGTTTAAGTCTCTCCCTCTATTTTCATGGATTCCCCAACCTCCTCTAGAACAACTGCCTCATTTCTCAGAGGTCCTTGGATCCCTGGTGGACCAAAGAACTAGTCAGCCTGTTCTTCCTTCACAAGTAGGAAAAGGGGTTTACTTCAGGATGTTTCTGGTCCCTTGAAAAGAGGGCACTTGGAGACCTCTTCTGGATCTCTTCTTGCTCAACACCACTACCCAAGGCTTTTCTGGTGTCCTTGGATCTGAAGGATGCTTACCTTTGTATTCCTGTTCACCCTCTTTTCAGGAATTTTTACATTTTTTCTGTTTCTTCCTCTTATTTTCAGTTCTCTGCTTTGCTCTTTGTCCTCTCTTCTTCCCCTGGAGTACTCACAAAATGCTTAGTTCCTGTGACTGTCTTTTGCAGGCTCCAAGGCATTCAGATTTTTCCTCATCAAGATTAAGTGCTGCTTCATATGACTTCTCCAACTTGCCTTTTGCAGGATCTGGAGTTCATCATATGTCTACTCCACAGTCTGGGGTTTACTATCAACATTCAAAAGTCTGTCCTGACTCCCTCTCAGGATCATGTGTATCTGAGACAGTGTAGCAACTGCCTCATGTACACGGACAACCCTCTACTACTACCACCTAGGAACACAATTTGTGAGAGGTGCAAATACATCAAACACCTAGTGTCATTGCTCTCTCCCCCACAGATCAGTATATCTGGCACTGAGAAGGTTGGAAACACGAACACCACACCTCAAATACCACCCACACCTACACAACACAATCCCACATATGCGGAGGGCCTCAACAAAAGCATACCCAAACAAAAGAGACCTCCGAGGCATAAATGCATGCAAACTCCACTGCCCACCACACCACACCACACACAGTCCACACACCTCTGTCTCACAGCCACTAAGGTCTAAACATAAACCCAACATATTAGTCATAAGAGACTCCATTGTGAGACACACAGATGTGCCCTTACCAAGCTGGATAAGGAGAAAGTCATGGTTAGTTGCTTGTCGGGTGCCAGAATTTGCCATATCACCAATGCACTAAAGTCTCTCAACAGGTACTGTTGTGAATCTGTCATAGTCCATTTTGGAGTAATGACTTGAGACATACCTCCCTGGACTGTATAAACAGAGACATGATCAAGCTCGCTGGCGTATGTGTCCCAGGCAGGTATGTCCCTAGCCTTAAGCAGCATTCTACCATCACCCAGAATGATGCCTTAATACAAACAGAAAATGATTGACTTTAACAACTGGCTTAGTTTCTGGTGTCATTCAAAGGGCATCCAGTACCTGACAGCCAGAGATGACATGATTGACAAGCCACAATGCTTTACCAGAGATGGCCTACATCTGGCTTCCTTGCTTCTGGCAAAGGCTCTTGCCTCCCCCATAGTGCCTTTTTTAGGCAATGCCCTGAGGTCAAAACTACCAACGTGAAAATTTCATCAAAACGTAAATTTGAGATTATGCTGCTAAACGCTAGGAGTCTAAACATAAAACTGCACTCATTGCAAGCATTCTTAACCCTGGAAGAAGCTGACATTTGTGCAATCACAGAAACCTGGTTCAAAGCTGCCAAGAGCACCCCAGCCATACCAGGTTACTCATCCTATCATTCATTCAGACCCCAAGCTGTGGGCAGCAAAACAAAAGGAGGTGGAGTTGCAATATATATAAAAGACATACACACCTCTAGGCTGGGTAAACAGTATGATGCACAGGAAATACTCCAGGTGCAGTTAACAGTTGACAAGACCCCTGTTCAAATCACAGCTAGCTATAGGCCTCCAAGTCTGACTCAAGATGCCCATTCCACCTATCTGGGCCACTTTGAATCTATCAAGATTCAACCCTTTACCCTGATCCTGGGTGACTTTAGCCATCCAACCATAGATTGGAAGAAATCCTCATGCCAAAACACAAATGTCCAGAGATTCCTTGATTTTATCCATGCAAATGCCTTGGACCAGTTGGTTGACACCCCCCACAAGAGGTGAAATATCTTGGACATGGTATTAACCAACATGAGTAACCAATGCAGCATCCCTACAGTGTCATCATCCCTGGTAAGATCCAACCACAAAGCAGTTACTTTTGAAGTCACCTTCCCCCCTCCCCACCCGCTAGGATCAAACAAAAAAACTTCTCAAAGCTGATTACAACCTCCTGAGGGGAAGGTATAAACAACTTCACAGTCCCCCTCCTTCAGAGAAAGTGACACATGTCCAAACTTACACTAAAGTACTATATGAGCATTTATATAACTGCATGGAATCAGGAATACCAGACAGGACAAAATCCTCCTCCTCAAGGGAGAGTAAATCTATCTGGTGGACATCTACAATAAGTAAACTCTATAATAAAGGGAAGAAATTGCTGTCCAGGACCAAGAAGTAGCAGATGCCTAATTGGAAGCAATCTCCTTAGCCAGAACAAGCAAATAAGAACACTAGTGAAATGCTCCAAAGCAAACTTTGAGCCAAACTGGCCACATCTACTAAAGACAATTATAAGGCTTTCTTCACACATGTCCGCAATCTCAAGGGAAGCACCCAGATCTGCTCAGAAGTGGTGGTCAAGGACGCTACATACACAAACCCTATAGATGTATCGAACCTGCTGGCAGACATGGTCAGTGAAAACTTCACTCCTCTGTCGCCCCCATCAGTAAAACAGGACATCCCCACTACCTGCCACCCTCCTCTTATCTCTAGGGAGCAAGCCATCACTGTCCTCTCAAAGGCAAAATATACAGCCTCCATGAGACCCGATAACATCTCAGGCTGCATCCTACATGAACTCAGGCAGGACCTTGCAGCACCATTAAGCACCCTATTCAACCAAAGCCTGAGTGCCAGCTTTGTCCCAGCCGAGTGGAGGACAGAAATTATAGACTCTATCAGCCTAACTAGCCTGATCTGCAAGGCCATGCAGCAGATTATCATGGACCTCATTAACAAGGATATTGGCAACCTTCAGACACTTGATCCCACATAGTTTGGTATTGTCAAGGGGAGGTCATGCCTGTTAAATTTGGTCAACTTCTTTGAGACAGCCACCAAGGCCATAGACAAGGGGAAGACAGTGCACACCTCCTACTTTGACCTGGCCAAGGCCTTTGATACTATTCCCCACTCAGGTATAATAGATAAACTCTCTCAACTAGGCATCAATCCATATGTTTCCATATGGGTAGCAAACTGTCTCACTGATGGAACCCACCTAGTCAAAATAGGGGAAGCCACCTCAAGTAGTAGACATGTAACAAGCGGTGTACCCCAGGGTTCGGTCTTGGGGCCTCTGCTGTTTGGGATATACTTCTCAGAGGTGCAGGCCAAATCTAGTGGGCTATGGCTGACCAGGTTTGCAGATGACTGCAAGCTGGGTGCTGTTATCAATTCCCCTAGTGACATCCCCCAAGAGGGTCTCACCTAAACAAATGACTGGTGCCAGAAATATGGCCTCAAACTGAATGCCAAAAAATGCATCATCATCCCTTTTGGGGAGAATGACGTCCCCACAAATCATCACATTGATAATAAGGCACTAAGCACATAATCAGTTGTGAGGGACTTGGGAACCCAGGTTGATAGCAAACTGACTTTTGACCACCATATTGCCTCAGTTTTATGGAAAGTTTTCTACATGGCCCACCTCAGTAGTAAGGGTATCTCATTCAGGGACAAGGTGGTCATAACATCCCTGTATTCTTCCCTTATAAGACCGCTTATTGATTACAATGCCCATTTCGGCATATACATCTCATAAAGCACATGTAGCATCTGGAGAAACCACAGACATTCCTCACCCAGAGTATCCAGGGCCTCAAACATGTACCCTGCACAGATAGGCTAAAAGCCCTGTCCCCCTACTCACTATCCTACAAACTCCTCATTGGTGACCTCTATCCTGCATACAAAGCAGTTTCAGACCCCACCCTGATGGGACTGCTGCATATCTGCAAGTTAAGCTCCACTCCAGTAACCTGCACGCGAGACCTCAACCTGGTCTGTGACATCAGTAGGACTTGTTGGAGGGACAGATTTTTGTCCTAGAGACTCCCCCTTTTGTGGAATAGATTCCCTTTGTACGTAAACAGTGTACCTCATTAAACCTTTTTAAGCGCAAGCTGGATAACTGGATGGGTAACTGAAAATACACCCCTGGGATTCCACCTGTGTCCCTGCTGGACAGTGGCATAGGGTGCTGACTTGTTGGAACATGGGCTAAATTTTTGGCTAGGCTTGTAAGGACTAATAGCCTAGTAACTTCCTATGATCTGTCCTTGACAGCTTTCTTTCACACTCTCTTTCCGCCTGGTATTCCAGCCAGAGAATTTTTTCGAACCCTGGAATTCATGGCTTCTTCTGTTCCAATGCTCCCTCTTGCCAGACTGCACATGTGGAAGCACAATCAAGTGGTAGATTCTTTGAGCAAGTCTGAAATACAGGTTCGCGAATGGATGCTTCAAGAAAAGTGTGACTAAGCATAGTCCATCGGTGGGGTATTCCTCAGGTAGACCTTTTTGCCTCCCCTCTGAACAGCAGCTCTCTCTTTTCTGTTCCAGAGTGCCATGCCGTCTTTTCCTTAGAAGGGGATGTTTCCCTATGCCTTACCTCCCCTTCCCCTACTTCCAAGAGTTCTGGAGAAGATTTTATCTTGCTAGTGAGTCTCTTTTGGCCAAGACAGAACTGGTTACCCTCTTACTGCATCTGTCCAGGGGCAATCACCAAAAGTTACCTCACCGGTTGGACCTCCTCACACAGGACAAGGGGTCATTCCATCCTCACTTGTCCATTCTTCAACTGACCTCCTTTTAGGCACCTCTTTTTTGAGGGCTTTACAGGAGGCAAGAAAATCTGTGACCAGAAAGTCTTATTTGTCCAAATGGAAGAAATTTTCTGTCTGGTGCTATGCTGATAACCAGACCCTTTTTCAGTGGGGTCCCCCTGGTGCTGTCCTATTTGTGAGAGTTCCTGCAGTCTGGCTTGGCCTATTCTTCTGTAAAGGCCCATTTGTCAACTATTTCTACCTGTCGGCCCATGAATCCCCCCATTGGCTTCTCGCTTTGAGGTCAAACAGATGTCCTTCAAGGATGCATCTGCAGTCCTTACAAATGGGTTGTCCTGTCGTCAGGCAGCCCTTCGGTCGGCCGGATTCCAAAGTCTGGGTCTGGCCTCGGCTGGTGTCGCACTTCACCCGACGTCATAGCGGCAGTTCTTCGGGTATAAAGGCATCAGCCGATGCCATTTTCCTCAGTCTTTCTTGCCGCGTGGCGCCCGAAGCAGAAGCTGTTCGCAAGTGCCGGTCGGTCAGAACCAGAGATTACTACTACAAGTACCGAAGACTTCTAAAAAGCTAAGTACCCCGTTGGGGACTCTCTCTTGCCTCAGCCGATGTCAGAAAAAGTGAATAACTGTTTAACTTGTGGGAAACAAATACCTCATAAAGATTTCCACTCTTACTGTTTACCTTGCTTAGGCCCAGACCACGACGTAGCAGCTTGTCTAGCCTGTGCTTCTTTCAACCGACGGACACTTAGACGTCGGTCGGATTTTGCTGAAGAGTTTTTCGGCTCCGATTTCGCTTACATTATGCCGTCGGATACTCCGACTACGCAAATTTCTAAAAAACGCAAGGAAAAGGACTGACACTCGCGGTCCGCGGTTTTGGCCGAAACCGCTGTTAAGCCAACCGCGAGTGTCTCGGTTTCGGCTGAAACCGAGTCCACGGTTCTTCCTTCGGCCGAAAGCTTGCCACTTACCGAGGCTTCATCCAGCCAGGCTGAATCTGCTACTGAAATCACACCTGCTCTTGCAGGTTCGCAGGATTTATCTGATACTATCCCTTTGGATATTTCTACCCCTGCACGTGGAGCTGCTAGGCCTCCTGCATCCATGTCGATTAAGGCCTTTGCCAGGGCTAAAGCAGCTAAAACTACCAAAACTGTGCCTGCTAAGACCCCCTCACAGGCCTAGCTCTAGTTCACAAATGCTTAGTCTAGCAGAATATCTCATTTCTTTGATCCGGGGATCCCAACCACATCCAGACAGGGCCTCTCACCCACCTCCAGAGAAGAGGATTAGAGTAGAGCCCCCTGAGCCAGTTTCTTTAGATGGCTCCTCTGATGAATCAGATAATTCAAACCCTCCAGAAGGCCCCTTTCTCCTTATGAGGACTCTGATGCCGAAGACTCCATTCCTTCTGCCTCTCCGCCTGAGGAATTTTCTTTTGGGGAAACCGTGCATGCTATGAGGGAACAATTACAATGGCAGGGCCAGGATTTTTCAGACACTAGGAAAAGGCTTAGAACCTTTTTGCATTTGCCACAGCATAGGCCTTTAGCTATTCCTCCGGTACTTACTGTTGTGGATGATGCTTTTAATGATGCTTGTACTGCTCCTGATTCTCTTCCTCCGGCCCCTGCTAAGCCCGATAGGTACTACAGGGTTCGGACACACATTATCATTTGTATAAGGCCCTTTTGCAGATCCGAAACTATCTCCCAGGGACCCAAGGCTGTAGCAGCTTCTTCTATCAAAACCCTCCCTCTGAAAGGGAATCTAGGGCCTTAGAGAGATGGGGTAAAAAAGTTTACACTTCTGCTACTCTTTCAGCTAGGGCCTTGAACTGTCAATTCCACATGATTCAATATCAGGAATTTATGTTAGACCAATTAACTAAAAAACTGTCCTCGGATGAACCATTAGACAAAAAATCTGTACAGGAAATGGTACATAACATTCAGCAGGTCAGTAATCATTCCTTAAAACGCGGCTATGATGCACTGGAGGCTTACTTTAGATCAGCCATGACTGGCACAGTGATCAGAAGACATGCATGGTTAAAAGAGCAGTCCTTACCAGACCATGTTAAATCAAAGCTCCTAGATGCTCCCATGGATAAGCTCAATTTGTTTGGCTCCCCTGCGCAGCAGGTGCTGAAGAAGGTGGAAGAGAAAGCAAAATCTGTCCAGACAGTCAAGGATTTCTTGCAGGTCCAGCCTCCAAGGTTTAGCAGGAACTGGCCTTCCAAGAATTGGTCCTTTCCAGACACCGCCAGAGCTCCGAGAGGCAGGAATAGGCTCAAGAGGCAGGGGTCAATCCAGAGGTGCCTACAGGGGACGTCAGTGGCAGGCTAACAACCAACGAGGTACAGCCACAGATCCAGCCACCACCACTTCCACAGGACAATCACAGTGACTTGGCTCTAGCACCGCCTACCAGGGAACAACTAGAGGCACCCTTAGGCGGGAAGCTAGCCTTATTTTCAGTAAACTGG
The DNA here is from genome assembly GCF_019279795.1 of Protopterus annectens. Taxonomy (NCBI): domain Eukaryota; kingdom Metazoa; phylum Chordata; order Ceratodontiformes; family Protopteridae; genus Protopterus; species Protopterus annectens. The sequence goes on from NC_056736.1 coordinate 407,480,039, forward strand.
CATTACATCACAGGAGACAAATGGATTTTACAGACAATAGACCAAGGTTACAGGTTTCACTTCCATACTCTACCAAGGAAGAGAGGAATGCCAAACCTACCTCCAAATCAGATGACAGAAGCTCTAGAACAAAGAACTCACTTACTAAGGATGAGAGCTGTAGAAAGGGTACCATCTATGGAACAAGGGCAAGGATTTTACTCCAGACTCTTCCTGGTACCAAGAAAAGAAAACCAATGGAGACCTATTCTCGACCTGTCCGCTTTAAACACATACCTCATTGTTCCAAAATTCAAAATGCTGACCCTACAGCAGCTTCTTCCCATGCTGGGCAAGGAATCTTGGCTGGTAACTCTAGATCTCAAGGAGGCATACCTGCACGTCCCCATACAACCAAATTGCAGAAGATGCCTCAGATTTCTTGCAGGATCAGAGCATTATCAATTCTCAGCATTGCCCTTTGGCTTGTCTACTGCGCCCAGAGTATTCACGAAATGCCTGGCATCAGTAATTGTTCATTGCAGGCTTCAGAGAATTCAAATTTACCCTTACCTGGACGACTGCCTGTTACAAGCGGACAACAAAAACAAATTAACAAAAGATTTGGAAAGGGTCATTCATCTACTACAAGCACTGGGATACACAGTCAATATAAAAAAGTCAAGGCTGATACCATCCCAAAGGATAACCTTCTTGGGTGCAGATTTGGACACAACAAAACAAATGGCATTCCTGAGTAGAAAAACAGGAGCAACTCCCTTTCTACTTCATGGCATTAACAAAGCAGAACCAACTAACAGCAAGAAAAGTCCTGCAAGCTCTCAGTTACATGGCATCCTGCATAATATTAATTCCACATGCCAGACTACATATGAGAAAGTTACAGTGGTACCTAAGGAATTTATGGTCTCAGCACAAGCACAGCCTAGAAACCCAAATTCCAATAATTCCATGCCTGAAACAAGAATTCCAATGGTGGGCCCAGGCCTGTCAATCAAACAAGGGACTGCCCTTCCACAGCACTCAACCAAGCCAGAGCATCACAACAGACGCCTCAGACCTCGGTTGGGGGGCACACATGCTGGACAAGTGCATACAAGGCTTATAGACTCAAGACCAGCTGCACCTACACATAAATCAAAAGGAAATGCTGGCAGTAAAACTGGCAATTCAGGCATTCAGACCATTTCTTCAACAGGGTCAACTGCTGATAAGGACGGACAACACCACAGTTATGTGGTACATCAACAAACAGGGAGGCACACATTCATACCCTCTATGCCGGATGGCAATGGACCTCTGGAATGTGGCACTGAGCTTCAACATTCAGCTACAAGCAATTTTTGTGCCAGGAAAAGAAAATATACTAGCAGACATCCTAAGCAGAACTACCACGGATGCCCACGAATGGATGCTGCATCCGGACATCTTCAAAACCATTACAGGGAAATGGGGACTGCCAGAAATAGACTTATTTGCATCCCCATACAATCACCAACTGAAAAAATTCTGCACAAGGACGTACCACCCCACTAGCTTGGAAAGTGGACTCCCTATCTTTCAGTTGGACAAACCTGACAGCATATGCATTCCCACCTCTTCCTTTGATGCACAAGGTGCTACTGAAGATCAAAGAAGACCGTCCAAGGATCATCCTGATAGCTCCAGACTGGCCAAGGCAACATTGGTACCCATTACTGAGGAGTATGTCTCGGGAACAAATATGGCCTCTGCCCCTAGTTCCCTTGCTGTTAACACAGAACAACTTCAAAACCCTGCATCCAAACCTGAAAACACTGCAGCTGACTGCCTGGAACATTGCATAAGACCAAATAACCCAGATTTATCTCAAAGGGTTGAAGACATTATCTTGGAGGCTCGCAGACCCTCAACAAGAATAATTATTCAGCAAAATGGAAAAGATATCTCATTTGGAGTACTGCAAAAGGAGAGAATGTGTCACTGGTAAACATAGCTAACATCCTGGAATACTTGGCAGAGCTCTTCCACAACGGCCTGTCCTATTCTTCCATTAAGATTCATGCATCAGCTATTTCAGCAGAATACAACTTGGATCCTCCAGTATTCTCACATCCTCTGCTCAGGCAGTTTCTGAGAATAAAAATGTAAAGCCACCCAGGAAGCCGCCATTGCCAGCATGGGACTTGAACTTTGTGCTAGAAAAGTTGACACTCCCTCCTTTCGAGCCAGCAGCAACAGCAGAATTACAGTACTTATCATGGAAAACTGCTTTCCTGCTTGCAATCACTTCAGCAAGAAGGGTATCTGAGCTACAGGCATTAATGGCAGTACAGCCCTTCCTGATCTTCCATCAAGATAGAGTGTCCATGAGAACTAATCCTACTTTTATGCCAAAGGTGGTCTCCAGGGTATCTTTAAATCAAGCTATCCACCTACCTACATTCTTCCCCAACCCACAAAACAGGGGAGAAAGACTGCTGCATACCTTGGATGTACATAGGCAATTACGTTACTACCTGGACAGGACCAAGAGCAATAGAAAAACTGACCAGCTACTGGTAGCATATGCAACAGGAATGGAAGGAAAAGCAATTTCAAAACAGACTATCTCTAAGTGGATAGGAAATTGCATTAGATTTTGTTACTCCTACCATGGAAAGAAAACTCCAGAAAACATCAGGCCTCACTCTACAAGGGCTACAGCCACTACCACAGCTTTTTACGAGGAGTGGCTACCAAAGACATTTTAGAGGCTGCTACTTGGAGCTCCGTGCATACATTTGCCAAGCATTATAATTTACCTTTATACTCCAGATCCCGAGCAGGTTTTGCCACTGCTGTTTTGCAAGGGATCTTAACTGCACCATAATCTATTTCTCCTCCTCCCCCAGTTTGGCTATGGTATTCTACCCATTTGTAAGGACTGCAGATGCATCCTTGAAGGACATAGTACAGTTTTGTACCTACCATAAATGTAGATGTCCGATAGGCATGCATCTGCAGTCAGGATTACCCACCCTCCTTCCCCTCTGTGGTACTCCTAGGGTATTTGCCCATCTTGTAGCTAGCTGGGGGAATCTATTAATGGTGTATTTGTTTGTATATATGTACATACATGCTTATTTTTTGTTTGCTCTCTACTATTTGGAACCATTTGCATTTATCCAAATTTAGCCTTCCTAGAGGGCACCTGGCATCTGAGGCAAGAAACACTGAGGAAAATGGCGTCGGCTGATGCCTTTATACCCGAAGAACTGCCGCTATGACGTCGGGTGAAGTGCGACACCAGCCGAGGCCAGACCCAGACTTTGGAATCCGGCCGACCGAAGGGCTGCCTGACGACAGGACAACCTATTTGTAAGGACTGCAGATGCATGCCTATCGGACATCTACATTTATGGTAGGTACAAAACTGTACTTTTCTTAAAGTCATCCTGCATCTTAGGCCCCCAAGGAAGCCTACTCCTCCTCATTGGGACCTTAATTTTGTTTTAGAAAAATTGACCCAGGGTCCTTTTGAGCCTGTAGGTTCAGTTCTATATAACATTATACCTGGAAGATTGTCTTACTGCTTGCTCTTACTTCCGCTTGGAGGCCCATCACCCATATAGAGATTAGTTTCTGTCATAAAAATAAAAACAAAGTCTTTTACCCCCAAATAAACTTTTTAAGGCTTTAAGGTTTCTTTCTGGCCAATAAAGCCAAATGCTACTAGCTATGGACGTGTGTTTCTGCTTTTTTATTGACCTCTTCAGCAAAACATAAGTGGATAGTTTGGCTATATTTTAGAAACACAAGGTCTTTAAAAACAGCTGATGCCAATAAGCATTAAGGTGCCTGCAAAATATCCCAACTAACAGTCAAATAAAAAGGTAAAAAGGTCACACAGACAAACCATTCAGTAAACATTGCAGTATAGCCAAACTATCCACTTGTGTTGTGCTGATGAGCTCTATAAAAAGGCTGAAACATGGATGTCTACAGCTAGTAGGGTTTAACTTCATTGGCCTGAATGTAACTTCAGAGACTTGAAAAGTAAAGAAAGTTCCCTTTGGGGGTAAAAAAACTTCCAGTTTATATTTTTATGACAGAAATGTATCTTTTTCTGTTAAATAGTTAATTTAAGCTAGGGGAAAAGTGATTTTATGAATGGTCATGTGACTTTGTTGCTTTTCACTGTGAGGTGTGACTTTTTACTTTTGTGGAAAAAAATTGTTAAAATAAGATTTTCCCCCTATGCAAAACGTTTACAAAATTACCACTGGGGCTTGAGTAAGTATTTGAAGTGCTTTTCACTGTGTTTGTGATGGGGAAAAAATTAAATATTTACCTGTTTTTACGAACTGTTGCTAGCAGATTTGCCCAGTCTTCAAGTATCATTTTCGATTTAACCATAGAACAACCTACTGTTGGTTCCTTGGTTGTCGTCTTCAAGCCACAAAAATATTTTTTCCAAACACCCATTGCCACTGCAGCAGGCTGTTGATTTGCAGATGGGTGAGACTGCTGTGGCCTTTTGTGGTTCCTAAGACCATTCATTTTTTCTTTGGCTCCCTGTGGTGCTGACCCTTCAGCCACCATGGACTGGGAGTTACACATCCTGTGCAGCTGTTGGATGCCCTTGGTAGGCAGGGGAGAACCACTCTTGTTGCTCTTGGATGAAGGATCAGGGAATGCTTCTCTGCCTAACCAGATTTGGAATACCAGTTCTCAAGGATGATTTGCTTAACAGAAGTTGGTCTGCTTCTAAAGAAATTCCTTTTAAAAAAAGCAGACAGTTAAACATTTTTATTACCCTGTTTTTTTTTACTTTAAATAGTAGATGTTGATTATTAAAAATTGTATTAAAAGGGTTATTCCCTGGCGTTTCTGGAGCATATGCCACCCACTGTCTCCCTCTATTTCTAAATCTATTGAGAAGAAAAAGGAAAATGTCAGAGAGAAAAGAGAAGAAGCATGGAGAAGAGAAGATAAAGCTTAAGGAGATGGACAGGAAAAGACCTTCTGTGTCCCTTTTAGAGGGACAGCCAAATCTGAGGGCAGCAAAGCCCTCAGCTCCTTCAAGAGGCTTGGAATCTGTGCTGCCCATGCTCTGATCTCCTTCTTTGTCTCTGCATGCCTCTGATCCAACCACTTGTCTTTCCACAGATGTTCTGAGCTCACTGTTGTCAGCAGTGCCAGTATTGGGTCAGATCCATTCACCTTTCATGGCCATCATGCAGAAGCCTGAGTTTTTCCAGAGCCATGACTCACTGAGGTCCTGGCATCCCCTTTTGGACCCAGAAGGTCCCTTTACCAATTCCTTGACCTGACAAGCCTTCCTCTCTGGCTTCTTTGAAATCTTTAAGGTCTACCAAAAGCATGAAGGAATCTGATATGGACCAGCACATGAGAACCTTTTGACCAAAAGCATGAAGGAATCTGATTTGGACCAGCATATGAACCTTTCTTAATACTTAGATGGACCTGGGGATCATTCCCTCTTCCTCAGTCCAGAGTAGAGAGACCTCTCCCCATGACCTTGGCTGTTTTTGCTCCTCCTCCTCCAGCCCACATTTGGTGCCAGTGCCTTTGGTTTTGACATTTTCCTATGTTAGACCCTCATTTGTGCCAACAGATTGGCCTCCTTTGGCTCTGGCTTCTACCTTGATGTACTTGATGGTTTACTCAAAGCCGAGTGCTTGCCAGAGATGTAGCATTTGAGAGGGGGGTCTGTTGTCAGGGATGTTGCTGAGGCTTTTGGAACCATCCCTGCCCCTTGTAGCTTCAGCTTTAGAAATTTTGGTTGTGGTCTAGACATTGAATCTGGCATGATTGGCAGTTGGTACAGGCATGCCCCCCAGTTTCTCTTATCCATGAGGCCCTTTTGCTGTATGTGGCTTCTGGTCGGCACTCAGAGAAAAATACTGTCTTGCACTGAGATGGGTACCTCTGTTCTTATGTGGGATCCAATCCCAATCCTTCTAGGAGCCCAGTCTCTTATAAGCTGTCCTTGGGGCAGCCTGCACCATAAGACTTCTAGGAGCCCCAGTCCAGGCGCTCCACAGATGCTTGCTTGCCCCCCCCCCCCCGAGGTGCACAAGAAGAGCTAGTGCATGAGGAAACACTGGGATTCCCAGAGGAGTCTCTTAATGAATGGGAAGGTTCCCCAGATCCTGCCTGCAGGTTCTTTCCTTTGACAAGCTGCTGCAGTTGATTAGAAAATGATGGTGGGGGAGGTTGGACCACAAAAGTCCAATCTCTAGAGGAGTCCATCTTCATCCAGTGTTTTAGTGTGAGCCCATCCACATAGTTGGTAGTTCCAGCTCTGGATGCTGTTGTTGACCTTGTATCTCAGAAGACTTGGAGAGAAGCTAGTGTGATATAGTCAGGTCCCCGCAAACCAATTAAGGTGTTGCTCCCTCCAAGGACAAGTGCTTTTGGAGTCAATGTTCTTCCATGGAGGCCATTGTCATTGTTGCAGCCACAAAGAATGAAATCTCTGAAGAGAGCATCACGTTTGTATCCCAAACAGGGAGTCATGGAGATTAGACTGAGTCATCAAGCTCACTTCAGCTTAATTTGCCCTCCATGTGCCAAATTATTTTGCACATTCGATAAGGCTTTAGATGGACATGGTTTCTGATTCTTCTAAGTAGGTGACTTCTCAACCCTCATCAGCATCTCATAAAATCTTGGAGACTCAATTAGTCCCCCGTGCAATTCATTTCCGACATCTCTATGTGCCTTAATGGACTGTAGCGGATGGTAAGGCTTGTACTGTAGGCACTGGCATTGCAACTGTGTTATGCCTGGATGCTTCTTTGTAATTTTGCAGACTACTTTAAGGCTTCCTTTTTAAATGCTCCCTTCAGTAGAACCACATTATTTGGTTGCAGTGTAAAAAAATACCTTGCCTAGGAGCAAGCAAGACTGTAAAACATTGCTGTGGTGGTATGTTTCTCTACCCCTCAGAGAGCCTTTTCTAGGAACCAGACTGGGGGGGGATGTTCTTCCATAAGTCACAACAGCTCACCCAAGAAGCTCCTATTGAATGTGGCTGTCAAAGAATAAGGGTGTAACTTCAGTGAATGCTGCCTCGGGGCAGGGGTGGTCCGCAGTTTCAAGGCTTCAGAGGATAATTTTTTGAGCAGTTTACTATCAAAATTCTGGTAATCCGTTTGAGTAATAACTTACTCTGAATGAATGGATGTAACTGACAGTATCGTCCACTCAAACCAATGAACTTGGTAATGTCAGTAAGTCAAATTCGACATTATCAATATTACCCAACTTATGATGTCCAGGGATGTACTACAAATGTTTTGCAGTACACCCCCCACACCCCCTGCGTATTATATACTCCAACTCCGAGATCGCACTACTGTGAGGAAAAGGGTAAATTTCCCAATCCCCACTGTAGTGCAATCTCCAATCTAATTGTAAACAGCAGTGGTCATAACCATGAATGCAAACTACATAGGTTCATAGGTAGGTACTAGGCTATTGGTCTTAGGGCCTATATAAGCCTTGCCAAAAAAGTACCCTGGCTTTCGCCACCCAAGAAAATTATTTTCCTGTACCCCTGTCGAGCAGAGCCCCAGAGGTGATCCCCGGGGTGAATTTCCTATTTCCCATCCAATCATCAAGATTTTTCTTGAAGAGTGCTAATGAGCTTTGTTTGAGATAGATAGGTAGTTTGTTCCAGAGTATAGGAAGTCTCTGGGACAGGAATCTATCTCTCCAGCATGTTCTGTTTATTGTGGTGACGAGGTTTAGGTCCCTAGAGCGTGTAGCTCAGAGGTATAGGGATTTCTTTAAGTGGAGCATGTCCAAACAGCTCCGGGTTTGACATTTCGAAGGTGACAAAAATTCCACTTGGGATTTTAAATTTTTGCACCTATACCCTCAACTATCTGAACGACTGTAAACTAACTTGCCAACATTTGATAGTAAACCCTTTTGAGCAATCTCTTTAGCACTCCTGAATGTTTGCTTGACTGTGTCACTCTAGTGGCATTCAGAGGGCACTTGACTCTGCATTTATAAGCTTGGAAAACCATCACAGATACTTGGGTGTTGAGAGGCATTTCCACTGGCTGTTCAGCCCCTTCCACTCCTTTCTAATTCTAAAGCAAAAAAGCCTCTTAAGATGTTCCACCCAAGCAGTTGTGGGAAGCAAGTCTAGAAATACGGAGGTTGTTAGCAAGCCAAGTCAACCGAAATGTCTCACTAGACCAGTTGGAAGATGAGATCTACTTAAGATTCTTTTTGATGCCAAAGAAAACTGGGATCGCAGGCCCATATTCTACCTAAGCAAGTTAAATTTCTTTGTGAAGGAGACTTAAGTTTCAGATGGTGATGGTTCAGTCCAAGCCACTTTTGCTGATGAAGGGCAATTGGATGAGCTCAGTGAAATTTAAGGATGCCTACTAACAGATAAAAATAGAGAGGTACTCCAGGAGGAGGACTCACAGTCATCCTAGCGAAATCCATGTTGGAACCTGCACAGAGATTAGAACCTATCTGATGCCATCTGGACACCTCCAGACAAGGTGTATAATTGCCTGCCATAATACTGTGTTCCTTACAAATTCAAACCAGTCAGGTCTTGTTGCATCAAAGGCCACATGCTCATTTCATCTTGTCCTTTATCTTCTTGGCATTATGGCTGTGGCTGTCTGTCTTGTTTGCAGTAGCTGTATACGTCACATGGGTTCTGCTGTGGGCACTGTCAGTTCAATGGTCTATTTACTCTCATCCAGTGGCCTTCCTGGTTCATCTCACTAGCATGTGTAGCCACACATCCATTGATAGATGACTTTGTCTCACATTTCCCTTTGTTCTCCCCTACCCAAAGCCATGGTAACTCTGGATACCTCTCTTCTGGAATGGGGGACACTGTGAAGTGAAGACAGTCCAAGGTATCTGGTCCTGAAAAGAGGCTTGCTTGCACATCTATGATTTGGAGATGAGAGCAGTCCTTGTTACATTGCAGGCAGTTCAAGACTGTATATCTAAAGGTGTGATAGCCCTTCAGCCTGACAACACTGTGGTGGTGCAGTACAGGAACAAACTAGGGGGAACCCAATCCTACCCTCTGTGTCAAGAGGGTGTGACAATGGGTGATATCCTCACAACACTTTTTGATAGCAATGCACATCCTAGGGAAATCCAACATCCTAGTTGACAGTCTAATCAGGAACATTTTGATGCTTCATGAATGGGACTTCAACAAAACAATACCAGCACATATTTTCTGTTGCTATGGCCAGTTGTGCTTTGAGTCATAGTTTTGTATGTAGCAGAGCAGCAAAAAGCTGCAATTTGTTAAAAGCCACCCCTCGAGCCAGGCTTTTTTTGCTGGCAGAGGGACGGGTACCGTGCCCTCACAGGGAGGGAGGACAACGACTCTTGCTGTGCTGTGACCTGTTTATGACTCTGTTTCACATCTAATACAGCACGTTCTATGTCCTGATCCCTCGTGAGGGCAGTCATCCGAGTGATGCTATTCTGCATGCTTGGCCCAGGTCTCCTACACACACACACACACACACACACACACACACACACACACACACACACACACATTGATGACCAAGTTTGTTTAGAAAGTTGTCTGTTGGAGAGTGACTGACTGTAATCCTCATTGTCCTCGCCCCTTTCTGGCTCTGACAACTTTGGTTCACCCTATGACCTTACCTTCTCACCTGCCATGGTTTCTGGACCCAGCTCACATCCTTCAGGTCAGTAACTCCAAAATGTGAAGTTCCTCAGATTAATGGCTTGGTTTTTCCAGTTTCAGTGAAGGCCAGAGATCCCAAGCTTACCAAAAGAGTACTACATATCCTCTCCTTGTCCCAGATTCCCTGTACCAGAAGAATTTGTGCCAGCAAATGCAAACATTTTCCGTTTGGGCTACATTCAAAGGCTTGAATCTTTTTCTGCTCCTCTACAAGCTATTCTTGATTTTCTTGTGGGTTCTTTTCCAATCAGGGCTTAGCTACTCTACTATTAAGGTTCAGATGGTGGCCATTTTATATTTTCATGTTGGTCAAAATCATACTCTTGATTACATCTCTGAGACTATCCAAGGCCTTCTTGAAGGATGCCTTTCTGCTTAGATCTCAAGTAAGGGATCTAGTTCCTCCATAGGATTTGCCCTTTCTCCTTCAAGCCTTGCCTAAACCTTCCATTATCAGTGATTACAGTAGATCTAAAGTTCTTATCTTGGAAGACTGTCTTTCTGATAGCTGCTACTTCAGCTGGAAGAGTTTTTGAGCTCCAAACTTTGTCCTGCAACTCACCTTACCTTATCTTTCACAAAGATAAGGTTTAATTGAGTACTATTCCAGCTTTCTTACCTAAGAAGGCTTTGGAGATTAACTTAAGTCAGTCATTTCAATT